>NC_139515.1:63360181-63497681 GCF_947247035.1 Vipera ursinii | reverse complement strand
TAACACTGGAGAAAGAAATGCCTCATTGAATTCCTGGAAGGTAGGCAGATATAAATCTAAGAAATAAAGAGAAACTAGACCACTTGTGCATTCCAGTTTGTAACCTCTGGATGGATTTTCATGCAAACAAATAAATATATACTTAGTGTAGTAACAGTTTACTTTGTGATGATAGAAGACTAATTGTGAGCATCAAAAAGGGAGCAGGAGTCATCTTGAAAATTACAGTCTGGCTTGACACAATGGCAGCCAACTACCTATCAAAATAATGAGAAAAAATATGCTCCGTGAAGAGAGATTTGTCTTGTAGTGTGGAGATATTATATATCTCAGAAACAACAATACAACAAGCAAAGACCCTAATGTGCATTTTTCAAAGAAAATGCAATGTTCCATTTAGAACAGCAAACAGCATTAACTTTCCCCAAGAATGCAGTGTGGAAGACAAACACTGCAATCTTGAACACACACTTTGGAAAAATCTCTAATTTACAGTTCTTGTAGTTACATGCATGGGTTTACCTTCAGACAAAATGCAAGTCTATAATACAAAGTGCTTTTTGATCAGTTTGCTTCCTTAGTTATGCAATAATTTATATCCACCTATTTCCAAGAAACAAGGTAGATTTAATTAATTAATTCTAAGATTGAGATGTGTAACAATCCTAGACATTGAGTTGTGTAACATGACATCCTTACAGTCCAAATGTGTCATGTTTATTTTTGTCTAGCCTCTGTTGTGGTTTAATGGTATACCTGTCCACATTGTTCTTCTATAATTTTCTTGAAAATTAGATCCAGTGGCTAAATTGCAATTCTATCTTGACCTCACCTTTGCTTCCCAACAAAGCAATCGTCTCAGCTCTGACAACCAATAATAAAATACCTTGTTTTCTTTTATTTGTATAACTTGCAGATTCCATTGAGAGCAAACACTGAAGAATACTGGCAAGGTAGAGGATGGGGAGAAGAGAATAAGAATGTGCTACTAGAAGATAAAAATTCCATCATGTATAGCAGATGCCAGCAAGCAGAGGTGGAAGTACGTTTCTTCTGCATAATACAAAACCAGACCTGGGACAAAATACAAACCATGTCAAGTATTCTAGTCATTTTCATTGTGATGCTTCATCTTTGCTTGCACAGGAACAGATGATGAGAAATGAGTGGACAGTAGAAATAGAAATAAAAAAAGATCATATCTTCAACCCACATATGGAAGCCAAATAGATAAGAACCACATGTCTGTCCATGCTTGCCAACTCCTTTTTCATATGCCCTGCTCTCTGCCCAACCTCTGTATACATTCCATGTGAATACCATCATTTCTGAACATAGACCAAGATTTGTTCACAAATAGTTAATAGGACTAAATGGGATGCACAGAGCTATGGAGAGCATTGCTCATAGCTTTCACAGCAGACGAATTATCCCTGCTAACCTGCATGTAACAAGCACATCAAAAAGTGCACATCCCCAGTTCATCTCTGCTTTACTTTTCTAAAGAAGTATGTATCCCAGCCCTACTATTCCTATCCAAAAGCCTCTTGATAGCATCAGTTCAGGATTCATTACTGCAGAAAAAGAAACAGTACTTTGCATAGAGTGCATGGTTGAGAATATTATAATGCATTCTACATGAGCTGGCTAGTGAGCATGAGCAGACTGCAACATTCATCAGAAAGTTGAACCATGAAGCACAGGATCACTGGTACATATACCAGAAAATAACACTTAGTGTTTATGGGGACATCAATATCTGAAGTGTGCAAAGTTTCAAAGGAGTGCTTTGCTTCAATGATCCTTCAAGTGGAACATGCTTCAAAATGTGTTATGAGGAAATTCATGTCTCTCTCTCCTCTCTTCCTTCAAGGGCTGAAGTGGCTTCTTTGCTTTGTTTGATCTCACTTCTGAGGCTTCCTCCTGCAATACCAATTCATGGTTGAGTTTTGAGGCAATGCAAAGTGCTTTGTCAAGGCAGATCATGTTGTCATTTGACTTTACTAGGAAGAATCCCATTACTTCTGTGACATGAAGCACCCAGTTGAAGCAAATTCAAGCTGCCTTGTGCAGGACTAATAAATAAAGCAATTTCATCATCAGAGGACACCTGCTCCTGTGCCACATAAAGGGATTTTAAAAAGCTAAATGTAAATGTTAAAATATGCATTTTTAGATGCCTATGGCTATTGTCCGTCACTATGTAATTCAGAAATCATACTTGCTAACTGTTAAAATTTAACTCATATTAGCTTTTACCCACTTTGCTAGCCATTTTGTGAACTGAAAAGTGTCCTTTGCCAATCATTGTGTGAGTGTTCCTACTACGTACTTCTAGAATTCCAAAAGTGTCCTTACATTTTTTTTAAAAAAGAAAAATACTCTCCTTTCCCTGGTCTAAATATTCTCACAATACAGTGTTGTGAGAGAGGAACTAGGCAGAATACAGCTACATTTGCTCTGAGCTCCTTAGGAAAAGAATTGGTTAAAATTAAAATTAATAATGATTAAATAATGGACAAAGCAAATTAAGGAGTTGGAGTAGTCTAGCTCCTTGTTTCTCTACAAACTGATCTGAAAACCAAACCAACCAATCCTCCATATCAGCAATTTTGTCCAGAGGCAAAAACAATGATTTTAAAGAATGCAATCTTTCTTCAAATCATTGCACTTTCTGGGCATTTTAACCTGTCCTCATCATTTGGAGTTTCTTCTCAACTCACCACTAATTTGACCAATAGCATCCAAAGACAAGTTCACCTAACTGCTTCATTTTTGAAGGTCCAGGTATGAACATCATGGATACTTCTGGATTCCCATTCCAAGGAATGAAAATTCCTACCTTGGTAAATGTAGTGTCATGGTTCCAACAGATGAAACTCTTTAAAAGAACTTCAAGGCATTTTCGAGAAGCATAGTATTGGCACTACATAGTTAAAGCCAAAATCTGAATACCCCTCCTCTGGGCACAAAGTACCAAAGCACAATTCCCTCATCCAATTAACAGTCATAAATCACATTCCCCAATTAGCTTGAAGAGCGGGCTATCTCCCCAGCTCTCCAGCCCACCAAATCTTTATCAGCTCTCAGTACAATAGCCTTGATTCCCATGGCTGAGTTATTATTGTTATGACTAACTGGACTGTCATCCATATCCCCCCTCACAGCATCATCTAACTCTAAAAGTGAAAGAGAAAAGATGGCTACATTTCCATCTGTTGTAAAAGCAAGAACATCCGATGTTAGCAGCGTTGACAGGTAGATTTTGGTTATTGACAGAGGTTACTCCTGAAATGAAATGGAATGAATTCCAAGATATACTTCCTTGGTTTCAGAATCATCTGATATGCAGATTCAGTAGCACCCATTCTGTTCAGTTCCACATGAGCACAAAAACATTTCCTTTTCTTAACCTATTTTTTTATTGCCTGGGGAAGAGCTGTGCAGCAGTTCCACTAAGAAAAGTTGATTCAATAAAAGATATCATGTTAACCTCCTCAAGGTGCATTTTGCTCAGCTGGAGAATATAGGAATCTTTGATGTTTATGCTTGATTAGATTCCAGGTTTTCTTCTTTCTGAACACAGAAATGCAAAACTCCAGAATATAAGTTTATGATTATGTGAAAATGAATTTGCCTTCCATTTTCTTAAACACTAGGGCCAGATAGGTCAGTCTGCAATATATGGGGGGGGGGGGGTTTAGAGGAAAGGTGAGAAAGGAAAAACCTCATTTAGCAATTGACTTAAATGAACTTGGAACTTGTTTTCTGGTATTTCTCTACACTAACTCTATCTCTACCTCTATTCTACCTAAACTATGCCAGTGGGCCTTTTTAATGTTTTACTAATACCCTCTTTCAGGAGGGAGGGGGGTGTTATCTGTAGGACATGGTAAAAAAAAGACAGCTATAATGGTGTGATCAAAACTCTACCCATTTATATGTGTATTATATGTGTTTTGCATATGAAAACTGACAGAGCTTCCATTTCACCATTGTGGCTGCCATTTTGACTTTTTCACATGTAGTGCTACCCCCGAAAGGGCCACTGGAGTCTGGATTCTCCTGGTCCTCTTGGTATGGCTGCCAGTCCACAGTGGTCCCTCACTTAGACACCTCTGCTTGGCTGGAACATGTGATGAGGTGGTGGTCAGTCTCTCTCAGCAGACAAGATGTCAACGCTGCTAACATCGACTGTTGTTGCTTGACAAGAGATGAAGTAGTAGACATTTCATATGTTAAACGTGTATTGCTTTAAGAGATTTAGTTTAAGGTTGGGAGGGGGGACAAGTAGGATTGCACCTTCAAGGCCATCTCTAACTAAAGAAGATAAGACCTTGGTGGGTTTTCTAACGGAAGGGAAACTGATTCTTTAAATTAATTGGAGAATATGATTAATGACAAAATTAGAAAGGTGGAGAATTGTGTTTTAATATATTGTGCAAGGGGTGGAGATTTCAGATTCCAGCTTCCTTCGAGCAAGCATTTGCCGGTGTATTAGGCTAATAAAGGACTTTTAAGGTAAATAATGCCTCAGAGTCACTTGAAAAGCCCATACGTCGGAAACTTGACATCAAGCTGGAATGTGATGGGGTGGTGGTCAGTCTCTCTCAGCAGACAGGGCACATGATGGCATGATGGTCAGTATCTCTTACCAGGCAGGCCACATGGTGCAGGGAAAGTATTTAGGAGGCTGCCCCCTCAGACTTGCCACATAGAAGCCTCTCCTATCCTATCCCCTTCTCTTCCTCAGGCTTACCCCACAAAAGCTTCTCCCATTCCTCCCTATTGTCTTCTCTCCCAGGCTTATTCTCCCCAACCTCGGCCTCAACAAAGCCTCCCCTCCTCTCTGCCCTCTCATTCACTCTTCCCCCAGTCATCTTCCAGTACTGTCTCTTCAGCTCATCTTACCCCTGCTACACCCATATGTATGTACACCCCTGCCCCACTTAACCAAATTTGAATTAACCTCATTCCCTAAGTGTATTCTTACAAACATCCCTTCTTTTAACTCTTCTGCAGAGCCAGAAGTTCTGAAAAACAACCCCAAAGACTGCAGCTATCCCATAACGTGTTTATTCTCTGGCAAAAAACCCTCTGTGAATGGACACCTTGGCTTTGTTGATGTGGTTTGCTAAATCTTAATTCCAGTCCAATAAAACACACCTCATAAGTTCATAGGTCATGCTGTGCCAAAATAATTAAACCATATTAAAATTTACCATAGTAGCCTGATTCATACATATTAACAATATTATTTTTAACAATATTCTGATCCACAATCACCCAGACCCATTTTTGTGTGTTGTGCATAGACAGGCAATATGTTATAGTTGTAGATGATATTATTAATATCCAATATTAAAGATCATCCATTTATGAAGCTGCAGAAATAGCTAGTTTTTCAAGATAGCTTTTGCTCAAAATTCAAATATATTAGGATTACAATTTCCCAAATTCAATTTTTGGCTTGAAATTCTAAAAACTATGGTCCAATTTTTCTGGAGAGCACAAATCTCAACAATATGCTAGTTCAGACCAGCAAAAGTATAAACATTAGTGATTGCAATGACAAGGTAGAGATTAATTATTATTCTGCCACAGAATATTTTGACAGAGGAAAAGGATAGATGCATCTGTTTCCTGCTGATAATAACTTCCTCATAGTTACTTTTGAAAAGCATGAGCCAGAAAACTAGCATAAAAGTTGTAACATTCAATTAATTAAATCATGTTCCTGAATATACAGCAGAAGTGAAAATACACAGATATATGACTTTAAAGTGAAAGCTTTGCAGCTCTTCCTTAATGTACTTGCTGAAAAATATTTAAAGCTTCTTGATTTACAAAGAAGTGAAGAATTTACCCTGTTTGACTAGTTCATGTTTACAAATAGGGCATGACAGAGAAATGGAACCATTTAAGTGTGCTTTTGTATGGTCTAGCAAGCCATGTTTAAATTTATTTGCATTCTGGATTCAGGTTTTTTTTAAAAAAATTAGAAACCTCCAGGAGGCAATCTTTTTATCACTATTCATAAAAATTTGTTAGAATCAAAGCTAGCAAATGAGATTCAGAAGTAATAGAGAAATGTTAGGTACAAGTTAAAAATACTAAATTGGTTACACATGGCTACACCAGGAATGTCAGGATCAGATATAAAGTTTTGGTTTTCGCATTATACATAAATCACACTTTTCCCCCCATTCCTCTCCCTGTTACTAGATTGTATGAATTGAATCAAGAGCTCACCAGATGAGGATTTTAAACTCTTGGTTTTCCATGTTGCTCCTTGGTTTGACAGCTATATATCTCTTTCCATCATAAATCTCACAATAGGATATTAAGAATTTATAAGCACACATTTTACAACAGGCAAAAATGTTTTCCTTCTGAGATAACCTGGGTTTCACAATATTTTTGTATTGGGTACGTACACAACCATCAGACTTTGAAGGGAAACTACTTTTTGGGCAAGACATTTTCTGATTTAAGCATTTTATGTTAAGGATGTGAAAGACTTTTGACTAAAGCACTTAAGTTAGTGAAAATAAATCTTCTTCCTAGCATTTTTCCATAAGTATGGGATGTTGAAAGATTTGGTTGTGACTAGAATTAACCAAGCCTGAGCCTGACATTGTGCCCAAAGTCACCCACTTGGCTTTCATGGCTAAGGCTGGATTAGAACTCAGTCTTCTAGTGCCTTAACCATTAGACCAAATACATTATCAATTTGTGGAATTTCTAAGAATTCTCAGTTTCTGAAAATAAATATAGTAAAATAAATACAGTAAAGAAGCACACTTAACCAAACGGCTAATAATATTCTTAAAAATGGAATAGAAAGAAGTGCAGTTTTAATGTTTATTGCTAAAAGTAAAAGCATGATGATTAAATGAATGGACTCCAGAAGATGGTAGAGGACAGGAAGGCCTGGAGGAACGTTGTCCATAGGGTCGCAATGGGTCGGACACGACTTCGCAGCTAACAACAAAAAGTTTCATTGATTTCAGTTGGGCTGTGGCAAAGGTCTTTACCCACACTTAACACTGCACCTTCCATCTGCTTATGAACAGCAATTCCTGAAATATGCTTTGGCCACTTCCTTCCCATCTTCCCCAGGCATCTACATTGAGTGCAGCATCTCTAGCCAGTTGCAGAATGCTCTTCTTTCCTCTCCCTCTCCTTCACAACTAACTGGAAGTATCAATGCGCCTGCAGAGACGTCCTTTCTAGTGGATTACTCCTTTCTGCGGTAGGTGAAAAGCAAAACAGGGTTTTCCAGGGTTGTCTTTTTCCGGCAGGTTGAGCCAATCTGAAAGCGTTGCCAGGTATGCATGTGCACCAAATGATGGGTATTTTTCCTCTATCCTGCCATCTTTGCAGTGGTTCCACTTACTTTTTAGTGAGTGCTAAATGTGGGTTTTTAGGTTAACAATAACCACAGAAATAGCAGTGCCCTTCACCAAGCGAAAAATCTGTCAAGCCACAATATGCCTTCTTGCAATGTGCGAAGCCAATCGTAATCGAATCTTTACAGTGGGGTGAAAGCTGATATAAGGCTATTCATTGGTTTTAAAATGGTTATATTTCTCTGCTGGTTGATCTCAGTCTTCACTCCTTGAAATATATCTCTTAGATCGTACCTACAGTGAAGCATTTT
This sequence comes from Vipera ursinii, assembly GCF_947247035.1. Classification (NCBI taxonomy): domain Eukaryota; kingdom Metazoa; phylum Chordata; class Lepidosauria; order Squamata; family Viperidae; genus Vipera; species Vipera ursinii. The sequence goes on along the minus strand of NC_139515.1, from coordinate 63,490,018 downwards.
GACATTATTTAAAACAACTTTATCTTTCTTTTTGTAATCCTCTTCCTTGGTCTAACTTTGTGGGTTCCTCTAATAACACTGTTATCACAGTGTAGTTCTGATTGGATTATTATGTAGAGATGGTTAATCTTGTCTTTTTTGCTTGCTGATTCTTGGACATAAAATATATTTTAATGCAGCTCTCCTTGTGAACCACAAAGTTATCAAAATTACCATCCCACACATCATTAGACTGGAGGGAAAAACTCCTAGGAGGTGTTACTCATCCACTGCCAATGAGCAATGGTTGCATATGGAATAACATTCCTATCTCCTCTTAAATTTTAATTCCTTAGCCTTTTTGAATGAGAAATAATTTCCAAAAGCCACATTCAGACATATGATTTACGATGGATTGTACATATACCGCAGCACGGCTAAATCAAACAAAAGACATATACTTTGCAAAAATGTATAAGAAGCAATCATTCATTCAAAGATACATCAATAGATTGAAAAGAAGGACTAAGGATGACATGATAGCAGTGTTCCAATATCTCAGAGGTAGCCACAAAGAAGAGGGAGTCCAGCTATTCTCCAAAGCACCTGAAGGCACGATAAGGAGCAACGGATGGAAACTAATCAAGGAGAGAAGCAGCCTAGAACTAAGGAGAAACTTCCTACAGTTAGAACAATTAATCAGTGGAACAACGTGCCTCCAGAAGTAGTGAATGTTCCAACACTGGAAGTTTTTAAGAAGAGATTGGACAACCATTTGCCTGAAATGGTATAGTGTTTTCTGCCTGAGCAGCGGGTTGGACTAGAAGACCTCCAAGGTCCCTTCCAACTCTGTTATTCTGTTATCTTAATTAAAAACAACATGAAGAAAAAAAATCCAGTACCAAGTAGCATTTGCAACAAAATATTCTGTGTTCTATTCTCACCTACTTGGAAATATGTCTAAAGCAAACCCTGATTCATACTGAATAAGAATCAGAGAAAAAATATTTCTCTATCCTCCAGAGCAGGGGTATCAAACTCAATTTCATTCATCAGCATTGTGGTTGCCCTCAGGGGGCTGGGTGGGTGTGGCCAGGGTGGGCATGGTGTACTGGGTGGGCGTGGCTAGAGTATGTATGGCCTACTGGGTGGGCATGGCTAGCTCTACATCATTCACGTCAAGGGTGCCTATGGGGCCTGGGCAGGAGTGGGACAGATCTGAGGGTCTCTGGCAGAAGGAGATGGGACTAGGGCAAGTGCCAAGGCATGGGCCACTGGAGGAACCTCACTGTTCCTCTCAGGTCATGCGGGGGGGTGGGGTGGATGGTGGTGTGAAGGTCAAATGCCCAGCCCAGCCATCAAGCACCCATAGCACTAAGCCCACCTCCACTTCCCCAAGGGGGCGCCCAGCTGCACTTACCTTCTCCTCAAGGCTGCTGCTGCTGTGCTTGCTATCCTTAGCCAGGTTGCTCATGATGGGTATGAGGGCAATATCAAGAGAGAGGCCCACTCCCTCTCCATGTGAGGAGATCTGGCTTTGTATCCAAAGCTTCCTTAGCAATAGGATAGGAGACACACACACCCAGGATAGGCCAGGAGGAGGGGGCAAGGAGATGATGAAAAGGCAGCAGGGCAGAAATAAGGAAGGACTTCCCTCAGAAGCTCCCTCTCCTTCCTTCCTTCCTTCCTTCCTTCCTTCCTTCCTTCCTTCCTTCCTTCCTTCCTTCCTTCCTTCCTTCCAACAGAGTGGTGGGGAATATTTGAGATGAGGGAGGAAGAAAAACAGGCAAGAAACGCAGCTGGGGAAGTGTCATCCTTCGTGAGGAATGAAGAAATGCACCATCACCTGGAAGTGGCCAGCACATGGCCCTCACCTACTTCACATATCCGGCTTGGTGGGCTCTGGGGGAGGGGATGCCATGAGCAGCATGAGAGTTGATGTTACCTGCGCAATGCTGCCCAGCCCCCAGCCTGCCTGGTTTTGGCAGGCAACAGGGCACTCTCCTCACAGTGCCGAGAGGCTGAGCCGGGTGGTACGAATCTGAAGAGAAGCACAACGCTGCCCAGCCCCTAGCCTGCCCCAAGTAGGCAGGGCCATGTGCTGGCCATTCCAGGTAATGGTGCATTTCTTCATTCCTCACAAAGGGTGATACCACCCCAGCATGCACCCAGGGGACAGTGCCGAAGCGGCAGGGGCCAGTCCCTCGCTGTTTCCAGATGGCCTTGTGGAGCTAAGACTGAATGTATTTCAGCATAGATAACCACCACAAAATTGTACATTGACTCCTGGCCAGCATGGGCCAGAGCCAAGGCAGCGGGGGCCGTTCCTTCACTGTTTTCAGGATGGCTTTGCAGGCCACATGAAACAACTTCGTGCACCGGATCTGGCCCCTGGGCCTTGTGTTTGACATGTCTGCTCCAGAGGTTCCATCTCTCCCAATTTTCAATCAAAATTCCAGGATTCCTGGTGGCTAATCATTATGCACCTTATCCCATTTGTGGAGTGAATCACTTCAGAATTTCAGAATCCTTTGGTCAGAATTATGTGGAACCTGAAATCCAAGCCAGCATGAGACCTCTAAAAAGACATATATATAATCCCTGGGGACTCCCAAAAATTATTACCAAATCATAGTTGTATCTGTGACAAAAAGAGAACATTATTATTATATAGATAAGTGGGAAGCAATCATATTAACTCTAATTAATTAATTCTTCATTCTGAGCACTCTTTCAGCAAGCCTCTATCCTCCTAGTCTTCTGAAATGTTCTGAAGACCTTCCTCTTCCTATAAGGACTGAGGTAGGATGAGGTGACAGCATGTTGGAATCTTGACTTGGCACCAGTTTTTTTTCTTTCTATGGTTTATGATTTTAATACTCATACTGATTTTATGCTGCTTTAAATTCTTGACTGGGAGCTGCCCAGAGTTTGAGGATTAAGATGGGCAGCTATATAAATGTTTTAAATAAATAAATAAGTTGAATGGAAAAAAATGTGCACCCTGATCTAAGCTTTTAGAGCAGAGGTGAACTTCATGAGAGTCTAGTGCTAATTTCAAAGTCCCTCTGTAGCCCTCAGTTCCAGCTTTCTCCCTGAGGCAATACGCTTTGGTCAGAGAAAAAAATGGTCACCTGCTGCTAAGTTCAAGGCTCAAGCAAGCCCTTACAATCCTGCCTCCTCCCATGGGGTTCAGCTTTTATTTTCCCATTTATAATCAGCAACTTTCCTTAGGCTGTTCTTAGTATTCTTCTTTAAAGATTGTTTTTAAGAGATGATGGTGATGGTGATGATGATGATGATGACAATGCTTACCTTGATTTCTCTAAAGCAGACATGTCAAACACAAGGCCCGGGGGCCAGATCCGGCCCGCAAAGTGGCTTCATGCGGCCCGCGAAGCCATCCTGGAAACAGTGAGGGAACGGCCCCCACTGCCTTGGCCCTGGCCCAGAGACCCTCCTTCTGCCAGAGACCCTCAGATCTGTCCCACTCCTGCCCAGGCCCCCATAGGCACCCTTGATGCGAACGATGTAGAGCTGGCCACGCCCACCCAGTAGGCCACACGCACTCTAGCCATGCCCACACAGTAGGCCACACCCACCCAGGCCACACCCACCTGGCCCCCTGAGGGCAACCACAATGCTGATGTGGCCCTCAATGAAATTGAGTTTGACACCCCTGCTCTAAAGAGTCCCATACTTCTCCTGTCTTTCTCAAGGAGCCAGTTTAGTTTTGATCTTATTAACCTTTGCTCTTGAAGAGAATGAGTGAAATAACATGATATAATATTAAAACCATAAATAATTATATCACGATTATCAAGAAGTACAAATTAATGGCATAGTACAGTGTGCAAAGGTTGAGTTAGGGCAAGATTATATTCAAATACCTTCTCCTGAAAAAAAAAACACCACTCCTTCTGGACTATATACATCATTCTTTTAATAGTTTTAGCTTATTGCTTTATTTTGTTTTTCATTGTTAGCTGCCCAAAGTCATGCAGTTGAAATGGGCAGCCAAAGAAATTTAATAAATAAATAGAATCAAAACCTAAATCTCAGGGTGATGTTATAACAAATGAATTCTACCACAAATTATTATTTCTTTGTGTATTTCTTAAAGACAGCTGGAGTAGTACTGGAGATATCTTTTGTAACCCTTGATAGTTTATATTTTTGCTTCATTTTCAAAGTTAGCTGTATTTTTATTATACAAACTCATCAAAAACATAAACAAGTGGCCAATCTTTGCATTTACATAGGCACACATTACAGCGTGCCCATGCAAGAGGGAAATTATTGCAGCTTTAAATGCACACTAGAAGACATTATTAGATCCAGTGCAGTTGGGAAAGGTCAACTGAATACTTTTTCATCTTCCATTTGGTGTGTTTCTGCTTGTTTAACACACTTCCATCAGAAATGCAAATATTTACAGCGATTGCTCATTTCCCCTATGTGCATTTTCGTTTTGCTTTCTTATCCTCATTAAGAATGACAAGATGTTTACATGAATAATTTTAAAAGTCAATGATTAAAGATTTTAATAAGTGAATAAAACAATTACAGGCTGCTTCCAGATAAACCCTTTAATATATACCACACATAGTTCATTATGATAGCTTCACTGGGCATGTGGACTTTGTTGTCAACCTTTAGTTAACAGTACATTTTATTTTATTTGACTTCTACCCCACTGCAGGCAAATCAGTCTTGGCAGCCTACAGGCAATATAAATAAATTTTAAACTTCCACAGTGAAATTAAAGCCAGTCATAACAATGATGATGATGATAATAACAACTACAGTCCCATATAAAACCATAAGGATATAAAAATGACAAGAAATTAATCAATCTCAATCAAAGAGCCATTATTTTCACTTTGCTGACCATGTCTGATCTTTACAAGAAGCTATAAAGTTAAATACAAAGATTCTCAACCAACAAAGCTGGAAAGCAATGTGAGAGGAAACCAGGCAATGCCGGAATAAAAATAATAATAATTTGTCAGCTTTAAGAAAGATTAATTTTCTGCATTGAACAAAATAGTAAAGCACTTTCATGTTATCTTAATTTCCAGTACTTCCAACCTTTGCAAAAGTGCTGTTAATTGCCTTTCATTTATGTATTTATGTATATTTATATTTATATTTATATTTATTTTAATTCCATTTATATCCCGCCCTTCTCCGAAGACTCAGGGCGGCTTACAAGCTTAGCAGTAGCCTTCATTCTATGTATATGCCTGCTTGTTAGGGCTTTCACACACACACCCCAAGCGGCATTATTACAAAGTCAGCTTAACTGCCCCCAACAATCTGGGTCCTCATTTTACCTACCTCGGAAGGATGGAAGGCTGAGTCAACCTTGAGCCTGGTGGGATGCGAACCTGCACTAATTGCAGGCAGCTGGTGTTACTTAAGGAGGCATTAGCCCACTGCTCCACCAAGGCAGGATTAAAGTTTACCAAATGTTTAGCTGAAAGAGCTTTGCAATTCCTCCTCGAATGCACTAAAACCAATTAAACGATTTCAAACTACCAATGGTGAAGAGCCTGAATAATTGGTTCTTTTGAAAAACTAGCATAACCTGTTATAACTGATTTATACCCCGCATTTATTTTATATTTTTATAAATAACTCAAGGCAGAGAACATACCTAATACTAAGGGAGTCTTGGTGCTATGTCAGCTTGGTTGCTTGCTTGAAGACATTTCATTATTTAAACTATGTAATATCATAAGTGCCCTTCTTTAGATATAATGAAATATCTGCAAGAAAACAACAAAGGTCAGAGAGCAACAAGCACCTGTCATTTCAACTCTGAGCTTCAAATATTCTCCTCTATTGATACCTCATACTCTTTCCTCTTCCTATTTTCCTCACAACAACAATACTGTGAAGTTGGTTGGGCTGAGAGAGAGTGATTGGTTTTCATATCTAAGTGGGATGAGAACTCACGGTTTCCTGATTTCTAGCCTGGTGTTGTAACCATTAGACATAACTGGCTCTTTCACTGTGTTTTCTCTTAAGGGGGAAAATATTCTGTTTAACCAAAAAGTTCCATAAGTACAACTCTAAAGATTTGTATATTTCATAACGCTCCATGCTAGCAGCTTGAGTGTGAGACAAAAGTGCGTAATTTGTACATGTATGCTACACACATTTTCTTTCCAAAACCTCCAGAATTCTGTAATTCAAAATTACTACAAATATTCTATTGCAAAATTTGCTTAGATCCTTTAAGTTTTTAGAGGGAGGGAGAAATGGGAGAAATATTTGCCAGTGTAGGATAGAGACAGATGTTTTACCTGCAAATAATAAACATTCTTTGTTTAAAGCAGAAATGTGTACCTGTTGGACAGCATAATTCTGTGGGCAAAAACATGGTAGATAAAGCAATCAATTACACAGTGATGCTACAGAAAGACATTTTTTTATACATGATGCTGCCTCATGTGAAGAACCTCATGTATCTTGTTAATAAAACTACTTCATTTTATCTCTCTTTCTCCCAAGAGTAGGTTAGAGGAATGAGAACATTCTGGACAACAGTTGGCTGGGGATAATATGACTGAAGCCCAACTGTTCTGGAGACCATTGTGATGGGAAGATGGAGTAGTCTTCTTGGTTCATGCGGATGAAAGTACTGGTATGCATATAATAAAGGGAGCTGTGATTTGAAACCTTGCTGCTTCATGTCCTCATCTACTGTAATAGCCCGAGGCTTGGTTCTTTATATAGTAAGCAGATTTCAATACCTCATGGTGTACTTCACATATATCTTGGAATGCTACCTTGTTTAAAATGGCTGCTATTAAAAAAACAATAGGTTGTGGGATGTACATTTAATGGTGATAGGGAAGAATCATGTCAATGTATCATGGCAAATATTATCCATGAAATCACAGAAAAAGGCTCAGAAGTCATGACATGGCAAGGAAGTACATCCTTGGTTAGGAATGAAACTGGTTGGTCCTTATTTTTAATTATTAGCTCCTCCTCCCCCCCTTCCCCTCCTCTTCTTCTGCTTCTTTTTCTCCTTCTCATTTTTGAAGCAGCATATTAATCATAGAATTATTCTATTATACAGGATGATTTTCAAATGCAGACTACTTTGTAAGAAAGTATATACACAGTCCAATATAAACAATATATATATTTCTATTCTTGCTGTCATTTGGTACTTAAAATTCCTCAAACCCCACTTCAAAACATCCTGAAAGCATGCCAGCAGAACTGGAGTCTGCATGCACACATGTTACCATCATGCAAAGAAGAAACTATGCAAAGCACAAAAAAAGAGTTGGAAGTACCAAGGAAAGAAAATTTAAGGTAAGAGATAAGATGCGGAAAAGGAAAATAGATCTGGTTTACATTAATATCATTTACTTTTAATTTTTTGATTATGTGCTATCAGGTAAATACTGCCTATTAGCAAATAACAATAAATATACCTGTCCCCAGTCCTGCAACTTAGCCTTTCCAATAGGGTACCATTGCCGCTAATTGAGTACATCCATCTTGCTATTCTTGCTGCTTCTTCACTTTCTACTTTCCCCAGAATTACTGAACTTGTCCCGCGTGTGCAGTGGAGCTGGAGGACGAAGATGGACAGCAGGGGCCAAGCAGGCTGTGGCCTCAACATCCGTCTTTGCTTACCCATGCCTGCTGCAGCTGGGACGGAGTGGCTGGCCAGTGCATCGGGTGGGCCAGATAACCTGCCTCCCCCCCACATGTCAATACAGATACCATTGGGTGTTCTTGCTTTACAACAGATGGAAATGCAGCCATTGGTGGAGCAGTGGGCTAATGCCTCCTTAAGTAACACCAGCTGCCTGCAATTAGTGCAGGTTCGCATCCCACCAGGCTCAAGGTTGACTCAGCCTTCCATCCTTCCGAGGTAGGTAAAATGAGGACCCAGATTGTTGGGGGCAATTAAGCTGACTTTTTAATAATGCCGCTTGGGGTGTGTGTGTGTGAAAGCCCTAATAAGCAGGCATATACATAGAATGAAGGCTACTGCTAAGCTTGTAAGCCGCCCTGAGTCTTCGGAGAAGGGCGGGATATAAATGGAATTAAAATAAAAAAAAATAAAAAAATTTCCTCTATTGCTTTTAGAGTTAGTTGATGCTGGGAGGGGGAATGTGGATAAGAGTCCAGCTAGTCATAACAATAATAAATCAGCCGTGGGAACCCAAGGTCATTGGGCCCTGAGTTGATAGAGTGTTCTTGGGCTGGAGAGCTGGGGAGAAAGCCCATGCTTCAAGCTAATTGGGGAATGTGATTTATGACTGTTTATTGGAGGAGGGAATTGTGCTTTGTTACATTGTACCCAGGCGTGGGGAATTTAGTTTTTGGTTTCAAATATGTAGTGCCAATACTATGTTTCTCAAATAAAAGATTCTTTAAGGTAAACAATGCCTCGAAGTTCTTTTGAAGAGTTTCATCTGTCAGAACATGACAACACCTCTGCCTCTGCCTGCTGTTTAGAGGGCTGGGCTGGTGGCCACAGTGCTCAGACCCACATAAACTGCATGGGTGGCAGAATCCAGGGATATGCTGGCTGATGGGTGGTCAAGGGGCTGGTGGACTGCTGCTGGTTCTATTTGTGTTGTTTTTTTAATAAGTTTTCCAATATTACAATAGTATCTTTAAAAAGCAACATGGTGTCTGGATTACAATAGTTCCATTTCAGGCAAATACATATTATTACAAATCTCCAAATTTTTGTAACCAATACTTCCTCTCTCTTGCAGGCATGTGGTACGTGACTGCTAGCCAAGTGTAGCAGGGGAGGGGAATGAGCCAAAGCAAGCCAAGCCTGAGGGAGAGGCAGCTGCAGCTGCAGGACTGTCTGAGCTTGGCAGAAGCTCCAGGAGACGGCAGGGCTCCAGATGATTGGCTCCAGCTGATTGGTGCTTCCAGAAGCAGCATGGAGCTGGAGGTGAACTGAAGAAAAAAGTGGGGGGGGGCAGAGGAGAGGCTATAAAAGGAAGTGGTTTGGGCAGGAAAGGGGAAAAAAACAAGGAAAGAGGAGAGGTCACCCGGCAGGGAGGAAACAGAGACAGAGAAGCAGCAGCTGTGGCTGGAAGAAAAGGTTCCCTGGTTCATTTTCTCCAACCAGAAGAATGCAAACAGTGCTGATGAAATGAAAAGCCAGCATGTCAGAAAGGAGGTGGGTTTATTTAGTTCTGAATCAGCTGGCAGCTTGATTGGGTTACCATAAGGATTTTTTGTACAGTTTTTACAATGTTTTGTAATTCAGAGGCTTCTTTCTGTGCTTTGGTTATTGGAATATTTTAGGCTAGCAATGAGTTCAAAGTGTTGACTTCTGTAGGTTTAATACCTTTACACAAATGTAATTAGTTTTACCCCCTTATCTTGAGTCTGTCTATGGCTTTTAGAAAGTTTTCTTTGAAGGTAAACAGGTTTAATTTTAAAGCTAAAGTTTTTCACAATTGGTGGAGCCTTTCAGTCTTGATTGCAACATTTGCACTTGATTCCTGTGTTTTTAAGGGTACAGGGAAGGGTTTGGGGGAGGGTGCATTCTTACTACACTGTGGAAAGAGAGCTAAGAAGGGCTGACCAGCTAGCTCAGGGGTCTATAAACTTAGCAACTTTAAGACCTGTGGACTTCAACTCACAGAATTCATCATCCAGCCATGAGGGCTGAGGAATTCTGGGAGTTGAAGTCCACAAGTCTTAAAAGTGCCAAGTTTGAAGACCCCTGAGCTACCTGGTAGTGGTGCATATTAATAAACATGGATAAATTCATCATACATTCGTCAGTGCAAAGGGAAAGTGATTCAGCAGCCACCAAAAAAATTAAAACTGGTACTTTTTTCCTTTTTTCCTACAATTTGTAATACTTTATTAGATTATAGAATAAAATACAAAAGCAAATAGTAGGACACAATGGGGAGGAAAAAGGGGGGGAAAGTGAGGGGGAGAAGAGAAAAAGAAGAAACTTTCTCTTTTTGCAGTAGAAAGAAGCAATAACATTGAACCTCAACATTTTACTTTTCCATAATATTATAAACTAGCCATTTCTATAACAACAAATGAATCTAATCACTAAAACCCAAAATCCCCCCTCCATTTTTTTTAGTCATCAAGTTTTTGACACCTTGCTAAGCACTGGTGGTACTCAAATATTGTCATGTCCTAAAAGTGGTACAATCTGTGATAAGGTTGAAAAGCCCTGCCCCTAGGGGGTGCCCCACTGGGCTGGGGTGGGCTAGGGCCCAGCCAGTGGGCACCAGTCCCTTATTATCTCTGGGGCAGCCCCACAGGTGGTTCTAGACCACAGGCCTTGAGTTTGACATATCTACCTTAGGGGGATCAATGTGCTTCTACATAGCCATCATAACTGAATATCTACACAATATACATCTAGTTTTCAGAGTGCTATTTGCAAGTTTTTGTAATCCTTCAAATATCTATACAAAGTAGGTGTCCCATAAGCTATTATATTATTGCGTTCCAATTTTGTTGCTATCCACAGCTCAGGGGAAGTTGACAGCCAAAGGCAGCCTCAATTTGTCTTTCAATTACAGTTGACAAAACTGAGATGTTGCTATTAGGGGAACATTTCTAGCAGCAGAGCCAGAATATATGTATGTTTATGTATCTATGTGTGTGTATGTAAGTATATGTATAAGTCGATGTGTGTGTGTGTGTGTATGTGTGTGTGTTCGTATATATGTATAAATGCATACATTTATGAAAGCTCTGATAATGAAATATTAACATGTTTCCAGTTCTACATATAGGAGATTATTATAACCATGAAAGGTGCAGGTGAAAGATACTGAAATTCTGGGGTGGAAGAATTATGTCTGTCTTGAATTCAGAAGACAGGAAGTGGGTAAGAATCTCCATCAATGAGAATGCAGAACACCCACAAGTTCTGGAGAGCAGAAGCACCATTTAAAAAAAAATGTTAACCTTTGCTTCATTTGCAGACTCTGAACAAAGTGATTCACCTTTCAAAACAAGCTTCTGCTATATGATCAGACAGCTCTGGAACTGATTTTGAACTGACACAAAGTTTCAGAATAGGAAGAGGCACTGACAATCTGAGACAACCATTTAGGACGGTCTGTTAGCCAACCCTTCTTCCTAGTTATAGGAAGCCAGACTGAGACATTGAATGCTTTGAACTCTTTCCCATGTCCATTCTTCAGAACTCTTTTGAGGAGTGGGAAAATAAAGAGGACCCCATCCACCAAATAAAATGATCAGATGGAAATTACTTTTCATTCTGAAAGTATAAAATCAATGCATGAAAAGGTTATCCCAAGAGTTATTTCAGTATTTTGAGTTTCTTCACACGTTCCTGTGTGTTGAGCTGTTTTCCAATGAGACCAAAAAAATAAAAAAAAGAATAAAAAAGGAGTTTAAGGTAACACAGGATGGAATGAGAGAATAAAAATATGCAGGGAGTAAAATGAATATTCTGACCCAGGTCTCACTGTCTTAAATATCCCACCCATTATTGTACAGAGGGCCAAATTTACAGCTCCTAGCTAGGTTTATCATCCCTTTTATTACCTTTTGTCTGCATTTTTAGCAACATCAAAAGTAACTAGATGAAGCTTGTCTCCATATTTTAAAAAAGCCAAATATTTGTGCCAAGTTGCAGATAAAACCTTAGTTAGGAAATGGGGAAAAATAGCATGGAAGAAGGCACTCAAATCCTAGCAATTTTTTTTCAAATAATTTACAATAAAACAAAAGTAGTTGTACTAAATCAGCACATAATTTGCATATTTTGGACTACCATTTCATTCCTGCTCTGGAATGCTAATACTGCAACAAGGGCAAAAAGTAATCAGAAGGAGGGTCTACTTAAAAGTTTATTTGTTTTTCTCTGACTTTTTTTCCTCTAAACTTTTTCTAAGTTTACCTTACAAATATTCCCAGACTATTGTTCTGACCTGTCCTCCTGATCTGTGTTGAAAGAATGAAAGTACATAGTAGGCTGAGAATAACCAGAGAAATTTAAAATGGAGTAAGGAAGACGAGGGAGTAAATTTCATATGGTATTTGGCATAGTGGTCAAAGCACCAGTCTAAAAATCGGGAGATTCTGAATTCTAGTCTTGCCTTGGACATGGCTTTGGGTTTGGGTTCTCCTGCCCTAAGAAGGAGACAATGGCAAATCACTTCTAAAAAGCCTTGCCAGGAAAGCTGCAGGGATCCAAAAGATAGGCTTAAGATACAGGAGGATCTGGACAGACTCGAACACTGGGCACTATCTAACAAAATGAAATTCAATTGTGAAAAAAGTACGGTTCTGCATTTAGGCAGGAAAAATCAAATGTACAGGTATAGTATAGGTTGTACCTTGCTTGATAGTAGTAACTGTGAGAGGGATCTCGGAGTCCTAGTGGACAATCACTTAAATATGAGCCAGCAGTGTGCTGCAGCTGCCAAAAAAGCCAACACAGTGCTAGGATGCATTAACAGAGGGATAGAATCAAGATCACGTGAAGTATTAATACTTTACAATGCCTTGGTAAGGCCACACGTGGAATACTGCATCCAGCTTTGGTCACCACGATGTAAAAAAGATGTTGAGACTCTAGAAAGAGTACAGAGAAGAGCAAAAAAGTTGATTGGGGGACTGGAGGCTAAAACATATAGGGAACGGTTGCTGGAATTGGGTATGTGTAGTTTAATGAAGAGAAGGGCGAGGGGTGACATGATAGCAGTGTTCCAATATCTCAGGGGCTGCCACAAAGAAGAGGGAGCCAGGCTGTTCTCCAGAGCACCTGAGAGCAGGACAAGAAGCAACGGATGGAAACTAGTCAAGGAGAGAAGCAACCTAGAACTAAGGAGAAATTTCCTAACAGTTAGAACAATTAATCAGTGGAACAACCTGCCTCCAGAAGCTGTGAATGCTCCAACACTCGAAGTTTTTAAGAAGAGACTGGACAGCCATTTGTCTAAAATGGTATAGGGTTTCCTGCCTTAGCAGGGGGTTGGACTAGATGACCTCCAAGGTCCCTTCCAACTTCTTCTTCTTCTTCTTCTTCTTCTTCTTCTTCTTCTTCTTCTTCTTCTTCTTCTTCTTCTTCTTCTTCTTCTTCTTCTTCTTCTTCTTCTTCTTCTTCTCCTTCTCCTTCTTCTTCTTCTTCTTCTCCTTCTTCTCCTCCTCCTTCTTCTTCTTCTTCTTCTTCTTCTTCTTCTTCTTCTTCTTCTTCTTCTTCTTCTTCTTCTTCTTCTTCTTCTTCTCCTTCTTCTCCTTCTTCTCCTTCTTCTCCTTCTTCTTCTTCTTCTTCTTCTTCTTCTTCTTCTTCTTCTTCTTCTTCTTCTTCTTCTTCTATTATTATTATTATTATTATTATTATTATTATTATTATTATTATTATTATTATTATTTGTCCAGGCAATCTCTGATAACTGAACATCACTGGAGGCTAGTGATCACTATTCCATCTCCCTCAAATTTGAATGACTTTTCCCCAGAACCACATGGCTCCCGCCTTGTTGGCATTCTGGAAATACTTAAAGACTTTTCCTTTCTTTCAGGCCTTGGGTAGGTCCTCCTGTCAGATTTGTTTGAGGGCATGGATGCTAGCCAGATCCATCCTCATTTCCTGTATTTGTACTACTTTCATAAGTATTGCATTTATATTCAGTTTGTTTGTTAAATAATTTTAATTAAAAGAAGAATTTACAAAAGTTTTTAAAAACCACAGAAATATGGAAGAGATAGAAAAAGATTATAAAAGAGGAAAAGGAAAAGGAAAGAACAAAAAAAGCAAGACAAAAAGTTATCCAATCTTTTTTGACAGTTACAAACATTTCTACCACCTCACATATTGCATATTGTAATTTCTTTCTTCCCATAACAAAGTTTTCATTAATAAATCCACAAGCCAGGATTTTTTTATTCATTTCCCACAAAAAAATCTATAAAGTTTTCCAGTCTTTTATAAAAGTAATTGTAGTTAATCAATTTATTCTATTTGGTTTTATTGTACACTGCCCAGAGTCAGCCTGGAATGAGGCAATGCCTAGATTGAATAAATTAAATTAAGTTAAAACTCTCTTTTCTGACTTGTATTACCTGTAATAAAAAGCATTGTCACCATTTTCATCATATGAATATCCTACTATATCCCCAAGGGATTTAAAATATTTGCTGGATCCTTCTGTTGTTAAAGACAGTCCACTGCCTCCATGTGAACATCAACTTTTACATGTTTACTCATGAGGAGGAAATCTAAATGATTTTTTTTTGTAAGTGAGGTACAGTGCCCTCAGACCAAACTTATTTAAAGGTGTTTGGCTTCTTGAGCACAGTTATATCGGACATGTTCATTTGGGGAAAATGTCATTCAATATGCTTCTATGTGATGAAGATTTATTTTAGAACCCTATTTGCTTTTATCTGCTTTTTCATGCATGTTTGTTGGACTCTTCATTGGTTTTTTGTTTTTCTTTTGTGCATTTTAGTTTTCCAATAGAAAAGAATGCTTGCAGCTTCAAGTTGAACTGTAAAGTCATTATGTTCCCTGAGCTTGTTTGTGGCTTAGTTGAGCTTCGGAACAGAGAGAAAACCTCACTCACTTCTAGCACTGAAGATATTACCTACTGTAGTTGGGTAATTTATTCATTCATTTATTTATTTATTGAATTTCTATACCGCCCTTCTCCCGAAGGACTCAGGGCGGTGTACAGGGCAATAAAAGCATTACATACAAAAGTTAAAATAAAATTAAATTAATTAAGCCCTAACAATAAATAATTAAAAATACCCCAAAACCTTAAACCAGGCCAGCCTGTTCAAATAAATAGGTTTTCAAATCACGGCGGAAAGAGCAAAGGTCGGGAGCCATCCGGAGCTCAACCGGTAATTGATTCCAAAGGGCTGGCGCGCCCACAGAGAACGCCCTCCCCCTGGGGGCCGCCAGCTGACACTCTCTGACCGACGGCACCCTGAGGAGGCCCTCTCTGTGAGAGCACACAGGACGAAGGGAAGATGACGCTGGCAGCAGGTGCTCCCGTAAGTAATCCGGACCCATGCCATTTAGGGCTTTATAGGTCATCACCAGCACCTTGAAATGTCTATAAAAAAACAGCAACAGAGAGCACCAAGGACTCCGTGTTTTTGCTTTTAATTTGTTTCCTATTTTAATGTAGCTGTTATTTCTTCTTGTTTTGTTGTATATTATAACAATTTTTTAAAAAAATCACTTTTGTTTCATATAAACAGATTTGAGGCTCTTCTTCACAGCTCTGACTGCCCTATTGACTACCGTAGTTGACAAATTGAGTTTTTCCTGAACATGGGGCTACCAGTCTTCTGGAAGAATGGCAAACCTGTAAGTGAAAATAATCTGCCTTCTCAGCTGGTGAGGCATAGGAGGGGTATGGGATAAAGTGGGAAGGTTCTTGTACAGTATATTGGGAGAGATTCCTATCAATTTATTGTGATTCATTTTTTTTACTCCACTGATTGGCCAGCTGGGATTATTTTGGACACAGGATGGCCCAGTTGAAAAGTAACAAGCAAGACAGAGAAACAGCAAGAGCTTGGGAACATTCCTTTCTTGTACACCCAATACCCATTTGCTGCTCTGGTCTGTTACTTGAACTAGAATTAGAAACTGAGCAAATACGGGTCAATTTGAATCAATTTACAAAATATTCAAATAAAAAAAAAATCCAGCAAGTGAACTGTCACACTCACAGGGAACGTCTATTGACAATACAACCCAGAAGCATTCCATATAGTAAAGAGTGATTGTGATGTTAGGATTTTAAAAAAAACAACCCTGCTTCTCAGATAATAAAATCTGTATGACACATAACAACAGAAAATCCTCCACCTTTTTACAGAAGAAGCAGAACACTGATAATGAATAAATTTGGAAATCATGAGATTAGGATCACTCAAAGACTTGCCAATCAGTTTTCCTAGATTTGGCAGTCAAAATTATTGAGTAGATCTAATTAAGAACTACCTTATGTATTCTTACTGGGAATGATGATAGCTTCTAAAAATCAAATACAGCAGCCAGACAGGAGCTAACAAAGAATTTAATGTTGGAATCTCCCAGAGAACACCAAGAATCCAACTAAGCAATATTTATAAAATCCTATTTTTTTCTTGGTCATGGTTATTCTCCTTCAGAATTTGCTGTAACCCAAAGATATGAAAGCTAAATAACAGTCGAGGGAGATTTATAAATATAATTTTGTCTCCTGGCCCATTTTTTTTGACTTCTGGTTTATCATTTTTGACCCTGAGAGTCAAATAATAGGAAAGATTAGCAGCAGTCTGGGTGTGGAAGCCTTGTTCTGTGAGAGATGAATTTCTGGCTGCTGTACATCAGTTCCTTATTCCTTCTTTGTGTCATGGTCAAAAGGTTTAGACGAAGACTAGCAGCTTACAAAGTTGGGGTCTAGAGACCAACATTGATCTGCTACTCCCACTTCTCAGTCATTAGTGTCTAGTTTTCTGCAGAAAAATAAGGATGTATAGGTTTTGAGGGGATTCTTCACTCAGGTCTTCATTGAAGTAAAGCACCCATTAAGTGTGGAGTAGAACAGGGGATACTTTCTCTGTCTGGCCTTTATGAGAAGATGCTTCATAGAATTTTTTTCCCCCAGTTTTTGCCAAAGCAAGCAAACCAGTGTCAAGTGCCTCATCAGGGCAAATTATTCAGGCAACCTTTTTCCTCTGAGGACTACGGTTTTTAATTTTTCCTTTTAACACCCAAGTATCATATGTGGCATAGCAGTGATGTCATCAGAATGGGTGGGCCTTTGGGGGAGATTGTAGTGTTATTATGAAAAGATCCTTTGAGGTATTTGTTTAAATCAATATTTTTGGAACTTGACAACTTTAAGATTTGTGGGCTTCTGCTCCCAAAATTCCACAGCCAGTATGATTGGGGATTCTTGAAGCTGACATCCATACAACTTAAAACTGCCAGTTTTTTTTTAAAAAAATATATGCTTAGATTTGCCAAATCCAGGCACCATAATTCTGCCATTCAATTGCTCAATGCAATAAAGGGGCTAAGGGTTCAGAACTCAGTCTGGGGGCTGTATATGTCTGACAAGCTACAAGTTAATTAATTTTGTTAGCAGCCTTTTGATTATTCAGTAGAGCATAAATATTCCAAATAAATAAATAAGAATAGTCATTCTACAGCATTTGAATGTTTTTTCTACCCCCTGCCTAACATGAAGTTCAATCAAAGCAGCAATTGCAGTGCAGAGACAGACAAGATTATATCTTTGGAATATGGATTAATTGGAAAACTGAAGAGAAGCAAAGTCCTTCACAGGCAAAGATGATACATTTTTCAGAAAAGAAACAGATGGGGATAAGGAAAAAAGAAATAGGATTAAGCAGGAAATTAAAGCAAATGCAAGAAAGGGAAAAGCTGTCCAAAATTCAGCAATTATATACTGTATTGCAAATGATGTTGGCATTATACCAATTTAGCTATATAATATTTTTTTTTTTACAAATAATGCTGGGAGTCGTAGTTTGGTTAAAATGATGAAAACTCTGGTTTTCATGCTTTTCTTCTGCTGTGCAAAACTTGACTTACCTGGAGAAGGCTGAATTTAAATGTTAATTTAGGATGCAGATATGTCCCATGAGGGGGAAAATGGCAAAATAAGATGTGATCAAAGAGATGGAGAGGAAAAGAAAGTTGGAGAAATGAAAAATGGAACAGGAGAAGCCAAGGTCAAGACAAAGGATTGGTGTCATCGCCAAAAAAAGTTTGGCTGTAATATAAATAGAAATTCCATCTGACTTGGATTGATGTGGCCCTATGAGAGGAAGCGAGGAGATGAAGAAGCAAACGCTACCAGGGTGGTTTGCCTCATCCTTCAACAAGCTTGCTTTGCCCCATTTGATTAGTGCAGCCTGCCTGTGATGAGTCAAATCCATTAGGGGCCGAGAGGATATACTGTAGCCTGGTTATGCCAGCATAGGGGAGAGTGTCTGGGTATTGTTTTGCCTGATCACTTCATCATTCTATCAGCAGCCAAGATGCAGGCAAAAATTGCTTTCAGCCTTTCAAACAAGAGCAAGAACTTTGATTTTTCTCCTTTCAACCTTTATTTCCAGTCATTATTGGACAAATATTGGTTGCCATATTCATCTCTGCTCTCCATTCCAGTCTAATAATCACCCTACCATGGGTGGTGAAGGTTGTTGTTGTTTGAAATGATATTATAATGGTGGCATTTTTGAATGTGACCCTGTGTACTCATAAACCATGCTAATGGCCTCTGGAATTCCAGCAGAAAGCTGAAATCTTATGACTATAATGATTATTTATTTATTTAGTTATATTTATATACCGCCCTATTCCCTGAGGACTCAGGGCGGTTTACAGGGAATTAAAAATCCAAAATACAAAAATTAAGAACCAAATTAAAAAAATATTAAATTAACCCTGTACTCAATTAAAAGAACCCCAAATTAAAAATTTCTCCTCAGTCTGGGCCCGAGAGCTCGAAGAGCCAGGTCTTCAGGCCCCGGCGGAATGATCGGAGGTCGGGGGCAGTTCTCAGCTCCACTGGCAGCTGGTTCCAGAGGGCAGGCGCTCCCACCGAGAAGGCCCTATCCCTGGGTGTCACCCGCCGGCAATCTCTTACCGGCGGGACCCTGAGCAGACCCTCCCTGTGGGAGCGCACTGGGTGAAGGGCGTTTGATGCCGGCAGCAGGTGTTCCCTCAGATATCCCGGACCCAGGCCATGTAGGGCTTTATAGGTGATAACCAGCACCTTGAATTTCACCCGGAGGGCAACCGGAAGCCAATGCAGCTCACGGAGTAGAGGTGTTACATGGGAGTATCGGGAAACCCCCATTACAACTCGCGCGGCCGCATTCTGCACCAGTTGAAGCCTCCGAGTGGTCTTCAAGGGCAGCCCCATGTAGAGAGCGTTACAGTAGTCCAAATGGGAGGTCACAAGCGCGTGAGTAACTGTGTGTAGGGCGTCTCGGTCCAGATAGGGACGCAACTGGCGCACCAGGCGAACCTGAGCAAAAGCCCCCCTGGTCACGGCTCCTATATGGTCTTCGAAATTGAGCCGTGAATCCAGGAGGACGCCCAAGTTGCGAGCCCTATCGACGAGGGGTAACACCTCACCCCCCATCATTAAGGATGGAATAACTTGGTTAACCCGAGATGCCAATATGCACAGCCACTCAGTCTTGGTGGGATTGAGACGAAGCCTGTTTCTCCCCATCCAGACCTGAACCGCCTCCAGGCACCGGGACATCATGGAGAGGGCATCACTGGGTTGGTTCGGGGTGGAAAGAAAAAGTTGGGTATCATCAGCGTACTGATGATACCCCACCCCAAAACCACGAATGATCTCACCCAGCGGCTTCATATAGATGTTGAACAGGAGAGGCGAGAGAACCGACCCCTGAGGAACTCCACAAATGAGAGACCTCAGGGCGGATCTCTGCCCTCCTGTCAACACCGACTGCGAGCGGCCCTGGAGGTAGGAGGAGAACCACCGTAGGACGGTGCCTCCCACTCCCAGCCCCCTGAGACGCCGCAGTAGGATACCATGGTCAATGGTATCGAACGCCGCTGAGAGATCTAATAGGACCAGGACAGAGGAGCAACCCCTGTCCCTAGCCCTCCAGAGATCATTCACCAGCACGACCAATGCTGTGTCCGGGCCTGAAGCCCGATTGGTACGGGTCCAGATAACCTTTTTCATTTAATCTCAGTGGAGAACAGTTATATTCTGCTGAAATTTTACAGCTCATTGTTCATGGCAAGTGATTACTGGTTCAAGGGCCAATGTATACCTGGGACAACTAACATAACATCAGCTGGATATCTTGGGTTTGCAGCTCCCAAGATTCTCAGCCAATATGCTGCATGTTTTTTAAACTGCCCTGCATTTCTGTTATATGGTTTACAGTATATAATTAAAATCTAATCAAGCTACAATAAAAAATCTACCCAAATGCAGAAATTATACAAACCAATATCCAGTTTAAAAAAGCAATTTTAAATATCTAAGTGCCTATTAATCTGTCACTAAAATGTTTTTGGCACCAATTACATTACCTCAACCATCAGAGCACTACAAAGACAAAATGTTTGATTTTAGTATTGTATTATGCATCAGAGATACTTGGGGAATGTCCTTCTCTTATAATAATAATAAGCACAAGCAACCTGATGTCATAAGAGCCATTTCTTAATAAATATATAGAGCCATACTATTTAGGATTTTGAATATAAATACTATGAAGTGAGCTCAGAAGTTAAATAGACAAAGACATTCTTTTAAAAGCTATCCAGTGTCCCTAAATTGATCACAGTAGTGATAGTATTCCTACTGTCAGATGCTTTTGAATTATCCAAGGCCAGCTCCATGTACAACAAATTACAGTAATTCAGTAAAAAGGTTGCTAGACCATGAATAATTATGATCAATCACTAGATCCTATGCTATGTAGGAACAGCTGTAGTTGGTAAATCAAACAGAGTTGGGGAATTCTACTCCAAACTATTATGGCCAAATGTGCCTTAGTGGACAAAAGTTAACCATCTCCAGCTCAGTTATGAAAATCAATTACCCCGGGGACCTATATCTTGTCAAAATTCAACCTTCAGTTACTAGCCTGCATAGAGTGCATTTCTCTTGCACTGCACTTAACCAGCCTTACTTTGCTCAGATGACATAGGGAAACAGGGAAAAATGACCCAGACAGACATATCATCAGGGTATTACTAATATTTCACTAGAGTACCATGCTGTCCCTTCTCATCTCCTTCATTTAAGATGTTAAAAAAATAGGGATAATTGACTTCCAATTGCCCAATGGATGGAGCAGAAATTCTTTTTGAAGTATATTCTGCAGTTAGAAGCCCCACCACTCTAACATAATTTTTCACACGCCCAATCTGCAGAATAGATCCATCAAAATACCATAGCTGCTATTATATGAAACGTTTAAAAGAGAAAAATGAATCAATAGTTGGATTCTTTTATCTTTTGCCTATTAAAAATCATCCATCATGACTGTTTTAGAGCCAAATCTGATTTGAAATGGGTCCAGATAATTATTTGTATCCAAACATAGCTAGAATTGTACTACCCGCTTTCCTTCCACCATTTGGCAAAAAATAAAATAAAAAATAACAGATGTAATCATAAGAATCACTTGGATTAAAAAAAATAATATTTAAAATGGCCGTATCTTTTTCATTGCATCTGACACCACAACTTTCTAACAGACTTTGGGAACACAGAAAGTTAAAGGAGGAAACAGGGCTGTTACAGATAGATTCTTAAGTCTAGGTAAGGTGGAAAACTGAGAAAAAAATTCAGAGTAATTCCACTTTAATCATACCAGCTATAAATTGTGTGGCAGAATATCTTTGATAGCCTTTCCAAATTTCATTGCCCTATTAGCAATAAAGATCTTTTCATATCGTTTTTCCTGAACTTGCCAGTCTTGCAGAGCTTGATAAAACATGATCTGCAGACAACAGAAGTCAAAATATATTTATCTTACAGATATTGAAGATCTATCCCAGTGAAGCCTCTTTTATATATACCCAATGGCACTCACAATCAGAGCAAAGCCTTCCAAAAAAGACTGATTGACAGGAGGAATGGGATGGGAGAGAGGCCTGGGGTTGTAAAATAGGATCTGAATCCAAATATGATAAGATTGACACCACTTAAACTTACAAAATAGTGACACTGTGAACTTTCAGTAAATCCATGTGGAAAAACAAGATTAGACTACTTGTTGAAGCCACATTCAAGATGTTAAATGGACTTTCAAGTCAAACTCAACTCCTGGTGATTTCAAGGACATGTCCATATAGCTTTATCAGTAGCAAAATGGAAGTGGCTTGCCTTTGCCCTTTTCCAATTTGTTTTCAAACATGCCAATTTAGCTTTCAGCCTTAGTATTCTCTGAAGAAATCCCATCCAGTCCCATCTCTTCATTTCTCAGCCCACACAAGGTCAGCCAAGTGCTGCCATCTGCTGAAACATAGTAAATTTAGAACCATTACATTTCTCACTTGTGTCTTACCTTCATTATGGATGCTCTGAAGAAGCTTCAGAAAATTGACTGAAAGGGCACCATGTAGTGTATTTCTACAAAATAGGGCAGAGCTCTTAGCAAACCTCATTTTTCATTTGAAAACCAAAAATAACACTGACTTTAATTTTCTTAGATTTCAAATCTATCTTCACACAGTGAGGATGAAAGACAGTAGCCACAATAGCATCTATTCTCAACTAATGAAATATGAATGAATTAAATAGTGTAAGAGAAAGTATTCATAATGAAATCTGATCAGATTATAAACAAATTTAGATTAATCAGCTATTGTAACGTTGTTAAAATCTATAGAGAAAGTGATACTTAATTTTTTTAAAAAACTATAAACTGCAGAAGATCCACAGATTCACACATGCTCATCCATACAGACAGAAAATAAATTAGTTCAAATATATATAATTCATACTTAATAAATAAAATCAACAAAATGAACATTATGAGCATTAAAATTATATAAAATATTAAATTTAAATTATAGTTGCCTGTTGATAAAAAAATACCAAGACAATCTCCATCTTAAGTCAGAAATAGGCATCTCTTCAAAAATGCTCTCTCTCTCTCTCTCTCACACACACACACACACAACCACCAAGTCATAGAGAAACGTGTCCAATGATATCATGATGTTTTTAATAGAAAAAAAATCACCCTGTTTATTTGTTTGTTTTTCCTTCTTTTTTTTACAAATTTTATTGATTTTTTAATATTACATTCACATATTTGAAAAGCAATGTGGTGGCTGGGTAGCAGTAATTCAATTACATACAGATATCATTAGTACAGATTTCAAATTGCTACCATAAACATTTCCTCTCTTTTTCCCTTCATATATACTGTCTATTTGTAGATTTAAAGACAAGTTTTATCCTATCAATCACATAGAAAATAACATAGTTTTTAGTTTACACATATTCTAATTGTTTTAACATACAATCTTTTAGACAACCAATGACCTAATAGATTTTTCAATTTTAATTTCCACTAATATTTAGATTTAACATTTGATATTCATCATTCCCAAGATTTTTAGGATACTCTCAATTCATCTATCACCATTCCTCACAAAATCTAATATTCAAAATACACATCCTGTTTACTTAACTTCTCACCCTCTATGTCAACAAATTAAGGATACAATATGATATCCTTTCTTTTTGCTAGTTTTCAGTTGTTTCTTTTAAGTAGTAATCAAAATTTCTTTTTATTTCAATATTTAATACTTCCTCTCTTCCTCTTTGTATCTGCTATCTCTTACTTAACCTGATAGTTTTCATTTTTAACATTCCATATAGACCTATTTATTACTTTCAACAATAGGTTTATAACTTGTCTACATTATTCACCTTTACATGACCTTTATGCACAAATCAATATTCAAATTAGCTATTAATATTTTTACTACTAAATTTTAATGACCAAATTTTTTTCTTTATCTCCGTTCATAACAATGTCTTGTGTTCAACATACACATCTTATCTATTTAAGTACATTCTGTTTCAGATTTCAGTAAGATGGTCGAAACTCCATTCTTCTTGAGTCTTATTCTGCCTTTTTTCCTTTGCCAAATCATCTTCCATGTCCTTGTTTTTGGGTCATCAAACCAATCTCCTTGTAATATCATGTATATTAATTGATATTGGCAAAGCCAGCCGATCGCCATTTTTTTGAGAGGACTAGTGAGTCATCTCTTTATTCTTCCATATCAACATAGTTGTTCTGAATTGTTTGTCTTCTCATCCAACTGTTCTTTTTCTAGATCCTCTAGTTCCTTCTGAGTTGTATAAGAAACCTTTTCCTTTTTCCAAGTTGTCAGTGTCTTTTCTGAATTTTCAAGTATCAATATTTGTTTAATAGTAGATTCTTCTATCATCATACTTGAATGTTTCATTTTTTCTATTGTATTTTGTATAGATGATTCTTTAGTTGTGGTCAAAATTTGGGCTTTCATATCTGGGCTGTCTTCTTGTTCCTTCACATAGCCTTTTAGTATTTCATTGGTTGTGGTAAGAATTTGGATTAGTGTTTTCAACATAGCGAGAGTTTGTTGATCTTCATCCATAAATAAATTTTGTTCCTGGTCTTCTTCCATATTGGTATTTTAAGCTAAAGGCTTTACACTTAGAAAATCCAAAAGAGAGAATATTTTTTCCTAGGTAGGGAACACAATGCCTTTCACAGCTGTTGTTTCAAAGTTCTCAAGGTTATGTACCTTATCTATTTCCCTGGGCAGTCAGCCAGGCCCCTTTTAAAGTTTCTCATTGAGTCCCAAAGTTATTTCAATCTTTTCAGTTTTTCTTTTTCTTTTTTTTATAAGAAAAAACCCAGATTTCCAACAGAAGTAAATAATGAGAAATAAAAAATATTTCAGTCCATATGCTTTGAGAAGTAAGGTTCCAATTGGGATTCAGTTACTTTTTCAACGTTTAAAACGCCTCTGGGTATTTAATCGCCGCTCTTTCTGGAGGGAGGGGTGAAATCCCCCTTCCCTCACTGCAAGGGGGAAAAATGCTTAGCAGCTTAAGGAGGTACAGAAAGTAATTAGGGTGTAAAAGAGGTAGATCTCACCCAGTCTCTTCCGCTCTGCTTTAAGAGTTGCCTGGTGAAAAATGTGACTTCAGCTGTTCACAGCCTAGGCATGAGCCATAATGGCCGGTCCTTTCGTCGGCCAGTTTGGAGGGATCGCCTGGTCTAATGGGAGAGTTGAGGCTCTCCCACAATCCAGCGAGTGCCCCTCCTTGCTGGTCACCTCTTTGGGGCAACTTTCAGCCCTTTTCAGGGCCCCCCAGTGATGCAAAACTGCACGGGGGAGAGAGACCAAGTCTCCCAGCCATCCATAGCGGCTGCATGACAAACCAGAAGCCCTTGTTTTTCCTTCTTGAAGACCTCAACAATGGAAAAGTGTATTTTGCCTCACAAAAACTAATTGTTAATTTTTCCATTTCTTCTTGTATTTTAGCATTATTATTATTATTTTTTTCAAAAAATCATGCTTCCATAAGCAGTCATACTATTGCCAAATGTCAGTAACTTCATCTCTGGGAATTGCATACTGGGATCTGGAGAGTATCTCATATTAATACTGACTCATGTTGTGACTGGACTTCTCCCATTCTGGTGATGCCACAGTCAAGAAGTTGCAGCCATCCATACTCCCCATTCTCATTGTTAAAAAAGAAGTATGTAAGGAAGAATAAAGCTTGACTGTATAACTGAATGTCAAATCAATATTAACTCCTCCCTCCCTAATTTAACAATTTTTCCAAGGAAATGAGCCTCAATAGATTTACTCACAATGAAAATCTCCTATTCCAGTTTTGTACCTGTTCTCTGCAAAGAAGAACACAGGTTGCAGTGACTTTGCACCTGTTTGTTTTATCTTGACGTCCCACAAATAATTAGAGGCAGTCTTTGTTCACCTACACAATAAAGGGACACCTGAACATTTAGCAAGTAAAATGTTGATCAACCTTCTAAGCCTAAGAAAATGTGAAGGGGAGGCAGTCAGAGCAGAAGGAGTAAGAATAATTTAGCAGAAGAAGAAAAGAAGGGAAGATTAAGGAAACTGGAAAAATGAAGGCAGACACAAAGAGGAATAGAAAAAGTCTTCAAAGGGATTATAGAATAAAGTATTTGTTGTTAGTTGCGAAGTCGTGTCTGACCCATCGCGACCCTATGAACAACGTTCCTCCAGGCCTTCCTGTCCTCTACCATCTTCTGGAGTCCATTTAAGCTCATGCCTTCAGTGACTCCATCCAGCCACCTCATTCTCTGTCATCCCCTTCTTCTATTGCCCTCAATCTTTCCCAGCATTAGGCTCTTCTCCAGGGAGTCCTTCCTTCTCATTAGGTGGCCAAAGTATTTGAGTTTTAGCTTCAGGATCTGGCCTCCTAAAGAGCAGTCAGGGTTGATCTCCCCTAGGACTGACCGGTTTGATCATTTTGCAGTCCAAGGGACTCGCAGGAGTCTTCTCCAGCACCATAGTTCAAAGGCCTCAATTCTTTGGCGCTCAGCCTTTCTTATGGTCCAGCTTTCACTGCCATACATTGCAACTGGGAAGACCATAGCCTTGACTATACGCACTTTTGTTGACAGGGTGATGTCTCTGCTTTTTAGTGTGCTGTCTAGATTTGCCATGGCTTTCCTCCCCAGGAGCAAGCGTCTTTTAATTTCTTGGCTACAGTCCCCATATGCAGTGATCTTGGAGCCCAGGAAAATAAAATCTGTCACTACCTCCATTTCTTCCCCATCTATTTGCCAGGAATTGAGAGGGCTGGATGCCATGATGCCATAAAGTATACAGAATGACAGAGAACAAACAAACAGCTTCTGTGCAAACAGCATAAGGAGATCGTACCTATTTTGATAATAGATCTATTATAAATTGGGAACTGGAGGTATTTGAATGAAGTTTGTCTCAGAAGTAAATGTGATTCTTTAGAAGATGCTGTTAGCAATAACTCTGCCTCTTTGTATATATATATAATAAAATAAATTATAAAAAATAAAAAATAAAATAATAAGTCTGTTCATGATTCCTCAGATGGCATATATACTGTACATCCATCCCTTTGATTGGATAGAAAGTAGATTCTCTTCAAATTGCCAAATCATCTCTCTTGGTGAGAATTGCTGAAGCTTATTTACTTGTCCCTTCCCATCTCTGTGAATAATTTCTTTTCAGAAGGAAAAGTTTTGTTATTTCTGGTCCCAGTTTTCCCATCCCATACACTGACAAATACGCAAACCAAAAAAGCTTTTGTAAGTTACAATAGCTTGATTCCTTTTGGGATTCCTGATGTTCCTGAGCAACAACAATATGTTTCCATAAGCCTGAAGTGATTTGTAACTCCCCCTCACCCCCCTCCTTTTTTTGGTTATTGATTTAGTGTTATGAAATTGAGGGAAATCTAATCAACAAACCACAATAGGCTACAGAGAAGAAAAGAGAATGAAGACCTTTGAGCAATTTGACTCATAAGGGTATAGAAGGCATATATTGTCTTTCTCTCCCTAAGTTCTATTACTCAATTCCATAGTTTTGCCTCATAAATACATTCCAGAGGTGGCCCTGCCATTTACCCAAAAGTACCAGACTGAGCTAGATCCCATGTGCAATTTTTATGACAGGCCAGACTGGCCCTACCCTAAGGCGCAGTGAAACACAGATTGGGAAAGGTCTGGTTATGAGACTAAACTGCTTCTTGCTATATTCTTGATCCTCTGCCTGGTTCACTGTGCTTGAGAAACCCAGCTCTCTGGCATGTTTGCCATGCCATTCTGATTGCCCTAGGCATACAATACTGCTGTTGGAGAAATATACTATGATAGGGAACTGCAATGGCCATTTCAACCCATCATTGTGTGGTGTTGGAATGGTATCTGCAGTGGTGTTTGCAACAACATGATCAAAGCTCCATATGGTTCACGCAAAATAAATAGGGCTTCCATTACACTGCTACAACCTCCATTGTGAGTTTTTTGGATTCCCATTCCTTACAGTTGGAGTGTTGTGTTTGGGTCACCAGCTGACAGGCTAGAACATGAAGGGTAGTGCCTATTGCTGGGGAATGAATGTGCTGGTGGCTATGTCTTCCTCCATTTTCTTCTTCTCCAGGTATGAAATCCTAAGGCCAACCTTTGCACTTTGTAGAAAAGTGCAAAGACCTACCAATGTTGAGGCTTTTGGTCCTTTGGTAGAAGTTCTGCAAAAGTGATTGGTGGGGATGGGATTTCACAGCAAGAGCAGATGCTTTTCTGAAAATCTGTACCTTCCCGTAAGATAACTTAACAAATTTCCATGCCCGGCTTCTTTTCTCCCAAATGTATTATTTGCATCTGTCATATATTTGCAGATGGTTATCTCATGTCCTCTTAGTCATTGCCTAACAGAGCTAAATATACTTTTTTTTACGCTTTCCTCATAAGTCAGTCCCTTCATGCCAATTTTTTTTTCATATTTATTTCTTTTTTCTGATTGTCTTCTCATTTTGCTGTATATTTCTGGTGAAGCACTAGACAATGAAAGGATAGAAAATCCTACCCCCAACTGTGCATAGAAACCTTCCTTTACTGCTCTGTAGATTTTGCTTTATATAATTTTGGCATTTTTTTCAAGCATGATTTAATCAATTATCTTTTTTTTAAAAAGGCGGAGCTCTCAGTAATTATTTTTATTTACCTGCAAGATACCTTGTCTGAATGACTATGAGCAACAGTAACATGTTAGCAAATACAATTTTCATGCACCTTTGCATCTACTTAAAAATTGGGTGCATATTTGCTTTTATTTTCCATAATATATGTGGTGAAAGAGATTGGAGGTGACTTCTAATATATTCCTTTCCCTGTTTCTACTTTTTTTGCATATATATTTTTTTAAAAAAATCAGAGAAGTACATCATAAAATGCAAAGACATGTATCAAATAAAGAATTATTACTTTCTTGTTCACATATTGGTTCAGAAAGTAAGAATTAGATTGGTTTGTATTAAAAGGAAGACAATTTTTTCCCTTTTCTATTCTTTCTTTGGTGTCTGCAGATTGATAAATGCCTGGCCTCTTGTCATTGACCAAACAAAGAAAAAAGGCTGCTTTGGCAATAACCATAAAGTGAGGTAGGAGTCAAGAGAATTTCTGAGACTTCTTTGAAGGTTAATGAAAACATTTTAGGAGTATTGCTTTTAGTTTGGTTATTGTCAACTCCAGGTCTTTAACTATTTCACATGTTTCTCCTTCTAGCTAAAATTGATGTGATCTAAGTCCAGCCACAAATTATAATTTTGAGCTGAGAAATTAGGCTAAGAGAGGCATGAAGATAGAAAGAGAAGCCTGAGCTGTATTACTTAACTAAAATATTCTAAAATCTTGACTTCATCTACCTGGAGTGCTATGATATATGCAATGTCCTTTCTGATGCTAACTTTATTGTCACTTTGAATGTACACCAATCGGCATACATCAAAATGAAATTTCGTTGCATGCAGCTCTCAAACGGTCACCACCTCCGATATATACTCCTTGTTCGGGGCCCGCTCAAATTTCACATTGTCCATTTTAGTCTCTAGGGAGTGAACGATGGCAAACAGGACAGATGGAAATGGGGCTCCATGTGGATTAGCCCTCAAATTCACTTGTATTCTGACAACCTCGCCTTCTTTCCTTTTTCTGATCCTGACTCTTCCACCTTTTCCTTTAAGAGGCCTTGCTTCTTTTCGCCCCTGGAGCACGCTGCTGCCACCGCCACCAACTCCTCCAAAAGCCTCTCTCTCTTCCTCTGGGCCTGCTGACAGCCTCATCCAGTTCCTTCGCTCCATAAGCTCCAGGTCCTCTCCTCCTCTGCCTCCTCTGGAAACAGCCCTGATTTGCAGTAGAATCCATCACTGGGCCAGCAGTCAGATCTTGCTGCTGGTAGAACAAATTCAAACAGTGCCAATGACTTTTAACGGTCTCACCAACAGTTCCAAAACAACTAGAAACTCGCCAGGCCAGCAAAGATTGTCGGTCGTATGTCGTATGTTACCTTAGTTCCACCATGTTGCTCAAACACATTAAAATCTTCCTGATCATGTGGCCTACAGCCCTTACTATCCCTCCCAAAATTATTCGCCTTCAAGAGCCAATGCAGCCGCAGCCATTCCAGGCGCCACCATCTTAGAACTCTGGGAGTATTCATTCTGTATGCTCTATGAGCATTCTATAAATAAATAGAATTATCAGAAAATGTCACAATCCGGACTAGAGAAAAGACATTATCTATATTTGTTGGTGATTGGAAGCCTTTTATGGACTTTTGTGTAAAAATGGAAAAAAAATAATTTATGGTTTTGATGATTAGACAGGATCAGTTATAGAATGAAGAATATGATATAACTTTAGACAGAAAGGTTAGAATATATTTGCTCTTGTAACTGCTGTGAAGAATATTAGAGCATAATTCATATCTTTTTTTCTTTTCTATTTTTCTTCATCTCTTTTCTTTTATTGCACATTTTGCCCTTGATTTCTTTTTTTTCTCTTTACTTTGCATTAGTTTGTGTTAATTTTTATTTTCTTGTTAAAATGTTTTAATAAAGGTAAAGGTAAAGTTTCCCCCGCACATGTGTGCTAGTCGTTTCTGACTCTAGGGGCTGGTGCTCATCTCCGTTTCAAAGCCGAAGAGCCAGCTCTTGCCCGAGGACATCTCCGTGGTCATGTGACCAGCATGACTAGACGCCAAAGGCGCACGGAACGCTGTTACCTTCCCACTGTAGTGGTCCCTATTTTTATACTTGCATTTTTATGTGCTTTCGAACTGCTAGGTTGGCAGAAGCTGGGACGAGTAACAGGCGCTCACTCTGTTATGCGGCACTCGGGATTCGGCCCGCCAAACTGCCGACCATCTGATCGACAAGCTCAGCGTCCTAACCCACTGAGCCACCGCGTCCCTTATGTTTTAATACAAAATATTAAAAGGAAATATCATAGTTGACATTGACATTGGTTTGGGTTCCTTCCAAACACATCTGCTCTGAATATATACTATACCCCTGAATCTTCTCACAACTGGATGAAATTGTAGCCCTTAAAAAAACTTATACTGTAATAGGAAATATTGGGATTTTCTGCATCAGTAGTTATAATTATTTGGCCATCTCAGAGTTTACAGTCCTTTAGCTTTACAACAGGAGATCAATTGGCTACATTTGCTCATGTGTCACAATTTTACTTTCCTTATGCCCTCTGTTGAATATATTACTTTACCCCTGAAAATTCAGCATAAAGGAAGATAACTTCAAAGCTGAAATTCACATTGATTTTTTTAAAAAAATATTTATATTTCAAGGAAAGTTTGACAGCATGTTGTCAGGAATAGCTCTCTTATCAGAGTTGCATTCTCTCTGTGACTCTTTAGATCAGAAAAGCCCACTATGCAATCCAGATAAATTACTTCTTTATCATAAGAGAAGGAAAGGAAAAATGCTGCATTAATGTTCACAGGGTGGAGGGAGAGGATTTCATAGAGTCCCTGACCTGGTGTTTGAAGCCTTAGCACTTTTTTATATACCACCCTTGCTAACAGCAATAGCATTTAGACTTATGTACTACCCCGTAGCCCTCTACCCTCTAGGCAGTTTATAATGTAAGCATTATTTTACCTATTGCCTCCAACAATCTGGGTCCTCATTTTATTGACTTTGGAAGGATTGAAGACTGAGTCAACTTGAGCCCTGTCAGGATCGAACTCCAGGCTATGGGTAGAGTTTGCCTGTAACACTGCACTTTAACCACTACATCACATCAGAAGGATATAGAATTAACATCGGAATGCAGAATATTTTACCTATTGCCTCCAACAATCTGGGTCCTCATTTTATTGACTTTGGAAGGATTGAAGACTGAGTCAACTAGAGCCCTGTCAGGATCGAACTCCAGGCTATGGGTAGAGTTTGCCTGTAACACTGCACTTTAACCACTACATCACATCAGAAGGATATAGAGTTAACATTGGAATGCAGAATAACTGTAAAAGCCACACACACTGAGGCTATTAACAACCAAAAAGAAAATATACTAAATATACTAAAATATAAAGGAGATTCTAATAAAGGAGAATATTGTAGCTCAGTGTTAAAATGAGGGGTCCTTGGTGCTCTCTGAGTTTGGTTGTTTTCTTGTAGACCCAAACTAGGTAATATCATGTTCCATGTACTGTTACTGGCCAAACAAGCTAACAGTAAATAGCCCAACCAAAGAATCTCCAAAACTGCTCCCATCAGCACTGACAAGGCAAACCACTGGAACATAAACTGAGGACAAAATCCACTCCTTACTAGCACTGATGATGTTACCTACTGTAGTTTGGTTATTGAAATGTCTCCAAGAAAACAACCAAGCTCAGAGAATATGGAGGAGATTCTGGTGGCAAACCCCACTTGCTATTTTATATGAATTTCATATTCAATGTAACTGCCTGCATATATATATATACATTGCAATATTATTTATATTATAAATTGCACTTTTATAATACAATGTTATGTTGTCAGATATGATATGTGCAGCACAGTATGATCCTACATGCATTTACTTTTTAGCATGCAGTCACATTAATATGCCAATATAGATATGAAGTGCATAGTTAAAAACTGGCCACTGTTATTTGAAAGCTCTACACAGATCTAGACAATGACTTGATTATCTTTATTGAGCAGTATTATTGCAGAGCTGAGCAATTTTGTATCTACCAAATAATAAACCAACATAAATAAAATTGGAAATTAAAATAACTAAGTGGGACATGGAAAACATGATGTGTTTTGACTGTAGACTTCCATCAAACTCTTCCCACAGGTCATGCTGACTAGTACTGATAGAGAATTGGATTCCAAAATATTTGGAACCCCAGTACCATGCTGTTGTGTTAAATAATCTAAATAGCATCTTTTTCTAAGGCTTAGTTTTCCTAATTGTGATGTTGAGAAGTATGGTAATGTCCTAGGTTTCCTCAGATCTGAGTGTATAAGGTCCAGAGCCACTACATGCAGCAAGCCTTTAGAAGTACTCCCTAGCTTCTACACTGCAAAGGTCCTTGGGTACCAAAGTTTAGAAAGATCATATGGGAAGATTTTGAAGAGCCTAAATAAGCTGTAACAGTTTGACCCAAAGGTTTAGCATTAGGAAGAAAAGGGACTCCTCGTATCTGTTGTTTTCATGCTATTCAGTAATGATGGTATCACCTTGAATAGTTTGTTGAGCAAAAGGGGAGAACAATGGCATGTTTTTCCTTAACTATGTGCAGAGAAAAAAGTGAGAAGAAATCACTATGGAGGAAAAATTAGGAGGAAACTCACCTTGCCTTTTTGCTAGCAGTATTGGCATTTGTACAGTGACCTATTGAAGTACAGTTGATGACAGAATTTGTAGGAATTGAAGGCCTTCATTAGTAAACAAAATTTCCAATGAGCCTGACGGAACTTAACTCTGAGAAAACTCAATGTTTCAGAAAGTTGACAGGCTGCCAACGGATCTTTTGTGAAGGTTACTATCAACAAAAAAAACCCTTTCTGAGCTGACACTTATCTATCAAAACAACCTGAGCATCTGCGACAAAGCTGACAGGAATCAAGAAGATTAATTAGAAAAATCTATCAGAAGTCCCTATTTGAAAAAAAAAATCATTCACCTACCTTGAGGCTAGAGTATTTTTCTGCCTGATCATTTATTTTCTTTCTCAAAGAATTGACTGAAAAGGATGGAAAATAATGAATGCTGGGAGGTTACAGGTTTTACTATATGTGTTGGGGGAAAGGTTTAATAGGTAGACCTTGTTTGAGATCACCACTCAGACGAAATATATTAGAGTCAGCATTAGGAGATGGCATGGAGGGTGATGATGTTCTACTGAACTGTGTGTGTGTGTGTGTGTGTGTGTGTGTGTGTAAAAAGTAGCAAGGATCGAACACCAGGATAGAAATAAACAAAAACTGCGGCACCTTTTTCTTTTACAAAAAAGCACTGTATATAGATCTTTGGTCATTCGTTTTTCCCCCCACATAGAATTGAAGGTATAAGAGCAACGTTTCAACAACAGAATGTTCAGAGAATGTTCAGAGAACAAACAGCCACTACCACACACTTCTCCCAGAAGAACAAAGCTGAAGCCACCAGCCTGAGGATGACGGATGAGATTTCATCGAAACGTTGCCCTGATACCTCCAATTCTACGTGGGGAAAAAACCCGAATGACCAAAGATCTACATACAAACACCCGCGAAAACCTCAGGAAAACATATATATATACATATATATATATATATATATATATATATATATATATATATATATATATATATATATATATATATATATATAATGTGTGGATCATTGGTTTTTCGGGTTTTTCCCCGGGTAGAACTAAAGGTGTGGGCGCAACGTTTCGATGGAGTCCCATCCGTCATCATCATCAGGCTTTAGCTTCCTTCTTCTGGGAGAAGCATGTGGCTGTTAGTTCCTCTTTTTTAAACTGCCAGAGGGGGGTGTAAAGGCCCACACCTTTAGTTCTACGCGGGGAAAAACCCGAAAAACCAAGGATCCACATACAGGCACCCGCGAAAACCTCAGAAAACATATATATATATATATATATATATATATATATATATATATATATATATATATATATATATATATATATATATATATATATATATATATTGTCACAGTTGCGACTACTGCCTGTGAATGGCCTGAGTTTGGACTGATACAGGCAAAAAAAGATTTAGCCCATATTTGGGCCAGCAAGGTGTTCAAAATACTCAAGACATACAGTATCTCCCCTGCCTGTTCCCTCCCTGATGCAGCTGACAAAGTGAGAAAGAGCCTGTGGCCTAGAGGTTAAAACAACTGCCTAATGTGCAATCAGCCCAGATTCGAATCTAAGAAGGGTGTGGCTGACTGATGAGAACAAATAAGTTTGAAATAACTATATCAGTCTCCCCTTAATTCTTTGTTAGCAATCCAAAAAAATTACGCAAATAATAATTGTTGCAGTTGTGACTACTGCCTGTGGACGGCCTGAGTTTGGGCTGATACGGGCAAAAAAGATTTGGCCCGTATTTGTAACATATTAAATATAATAATTCTACCTTCTGATATGATAAAATGTACAATATGGTGGCAGTTTTAAAAAGACTTTATAGGATGCACTGAATGCTTACAACTCTGATGTGTCAGCTTAAAGAGAATTCTTTGCATTCCTTACCAAACTGGTCCCATTTCTGAAAGCATTATTTTTCATTTCATGAACGCATGGCATCAGGACTCTGTTAATGCAAACAGGATTAACATTGTGACACTAGCAGCTGTCCAGATGGAGATTTGAAGGACAGGCAATTTTCCTGATGATAAGTGCATTTTGTTTACACATTGATTTGCACATTCAAGGAGTGGGATTTCACAAAATCATGTGTCAGGTAAAGTACATTTCTCTTAATAAATATATCTGTAAACACTTTTTCCAGTACATTCTTGTTAGAATTCTCCCAGTTAGAAGTAATTTATTCTGAAGATCTATATATGTCTGCCAACAGATGTGGCTTGATATGACCGAGCATCAAATATTAAGGTGACCTTCTTATGCCAAAACCTTTGTAATGGTTTCTCAAATATTACACAAGGAAAAAAAAAGCAAATCATTACAGGGCTGGGATCTGTATTTTTGACCACCAAGATACACAACTGGAACAGATACACAAGTTGAACAGCTGTTCAAATCTTAGGAACAATAGCTTCCATGCTACTTGTCCTTAGCCATGGTGCCTATGGTTGATGAGATTTGAAATCTAAAACATGGATTGGAGGACATGAAGTTGCCTTTCTCTTGCAATAGCATCAATATTCCTTTCACTCCTATGTGATACTACCTGGTATTCAGAGTCCTCAATTGTTGCCTGATTTCATGGCAATACCAGACTGCAGGGATAGATATGGCAAGCATTGTGTTGCATTGGTTTGGGATTTGATTAACATCTTTGATTTGAAGATAATCCACTGCAAACCATTGGCCAAGACTGATGACCCTGGAAGCCCTCTATCCCTGGTTCTCAATGAGCAATCAGCATGGGAGGGTCAAGGAGGATGGATGAGCAATTTGAATATCAGCTTTTTTAATCAAAGCCCTTATCACCAAATAGTCCCAAATAATACAGGGATGAGTAAGTGATACTAGCTTTCAACACATTACGATAATATGCTTCACACTAGCTACTTTCCATCTGGGTTTTCTCATCTTGGGTGCCATAAACCCAGTCCACACCTATATAAAGAATATCTCATAGCCTTTGTAGTCTCAAAGTTTCCAAATCCAAATTTGTTGCCAAGGAACCCCAAGTGTTCAGACATATTTTATTTGAGGCTTAAATAAATCATAATTTATGTAAATATTTTATTTTCTCACAAAAAAGTTTTATTTTCATGCCGCAGTCTGTATTCAGTAGGGTTTTTCTTGACAAAATATGAAAATAGAAATATTGTGATACCAAGAAAAGTTTATTGGTAAGCAAAGATATGTAGAACTGTTGAGGGAATGTAAATAAATCTCTGCTGGGCGTTCACAAATAATTAATCAATTTTATATCAATACCATCCACTGTAGCTGTCTGTACTTTCTGTATATGAAAATGACTCCTTCCACCCTATATCTTTCAAATGCTGCCTTTTGTTCTTTAAGTGCCTTGGTGGAGCAGTGGGCTAATGCTTCCTTAAGTAACACCAGCTGCCTGCAATTAGTGCAGGTTCGCATCCCACCAGGCTCAAGGTTGACTCAGCCTTCCATCCTTTCGAGGTAGGTAAAATGAGGACCCAGATTGTTGGGGGCAATAAGCTGACTTTGTAATAATGCCACTTGGGTGTGTGTGTGAAAGCCCTAATAAGCAGGCATATACATAGAATGAAGGCTACTGCTAAAGCTTATAAGCCGCCCTGAGTCTTCGGAGAAGGGCGGGATATAAA
This sequence comes from Vipera ursinii, assembly GCF_947247035.1. Taxonomy (NCBI): domain Eukaryota; kingdom Metazoa; phylum Chordata; class Lepidosauria; order Squamata; family Viperidae; genus Vipera; species Vipera ursinii. Next base: position 63,453,454 of record NC_139515.1, on the reverse strand, counting down.
TGGAATTAAAATTAAAAATTAAAATTAAAATAACTCATTTCCCATTTCTTTTTCAGCATCTTATCAGTTCCATCACCTATGGAGATTCTCAATCAACCAGATCATAGTTGTCCCAAAGGTGCTTTTTCAAGAGGCAACTGAACTTTCTTTTTTTTTCCTTATCCAAGAAGTAAAATGTCTTGTTTTTCCAAGGAAAATTAAACTCCAGTTGTCTCTTGAAAAAGCATCTTTGGGATATCAATTCCATCCATCCAATTCCATCCAACTCGTATGCATAAAATAATAATTTGCCATATTGAATGAATTTCTATTTAACTTTTCCCTCAGACAGCCACTATAGTATAGTGATTACGGTGATAGAATGGCACTGTTAAGACCCAGGTTCAAATCCACCCTCAGGCAGAGAAACCTATATCATAGATAGCTCAGTTGCTATCAAAGCACACAAGACCTCACTGATTGGTTTATGGAACTCACAACACAGAAGGGAAAGTTTTCCTATAGTTTTGGAATTACAGTCCTTTGTTTTTAAAAGCACAAAGAACAACATCTCCACTATCTTCCTTATCAGACAATTAATAACCAGGCTTGCTATTGGCAGCTGGTGGATCCGTTATAGGAGAGCAATTTGAGCAAGAACATTTCTCTGCTGGTATCCAGCAGCCTATTTGGTCTCCTCTCCTGAAGGGCTGGGAGCATGGATATCCAAAGCCAGTGCTTTTTTTGTTTTTGTTTTTAAAAAAGGTGCCAGAACTCACAAACATCATACAACCCGCCTTGCCTACCCTACAAGCTTTACCTTTGTAGCTGAAAAAAAATCCTTCAATTTTTAGTGTATCTAAAAGACTAGGATTACAGGAAGGCATTTTATTGATCTTTTGGGACATTTACCACTGGCATACCCATTTAGTTTAATGAGTGGAAATATCAGCTTTCTATGTGGAATGAAATTGGCCCAATAAAACAAAATTTGGTTGCTTGTAAAAGACTGAATTATTTTTAAGAAGTTGTCAAACAAGGTGGAAAAAATTACATTTGGAGTTTTATATGGATATTGACTTGAAACAAATTAAAGTCGAAACTTTGTCAGTGAACAGATTACTTTTAATTTACCTTTAAGTTAAACCGAATTTAATAAATAGATCTGACTAAACCTCATACTGTAGGTCTACCTTTACATCTGACCAATGCATAATTAATATATATTATTATTATTATTAATACTCCAAATCACAAGACATTGGCTTTATTCTTATTCTTCCCCTCTGCAGTTTTAATATAAACTATAAAAGGCTAAAGAGAGGTTTTTGTAGACATCCCAGCCTTTGAACTACCCAAGGAACTGAAACAGCAAAGTTTCGCTGTCGGGCAAGCTTCCATGCCAGCCGCCTTTCTTTCCTCTCGCTTCGCCTCTTTTTAACCTCACACCTCACCTTCTGTAAGGGAAGGCCTCTCATGAAACATGGCCTCCATGTTTACGTGTCTCCCACCACCACCATCGGCTTCCACACCACGTGGTCCGACCCAGCCTATCTAACCATGCTCTGGCTGTGATACTCTGGCACCTCATGGCTCCTTCTGGAGGAGGAGGACAGTGCCAGAGGGGACCACACTTGGGTGGGCTCGCATCGTTCCACCAGTGGGGCATTTTCAAAAGCAAATGAGGATAGGAAGGGCAACAATAGGAAAGGAACGTAACTCTGGAAAATCCATTGGAAAAAGGTGCCGGAACGCTGTTCCAGGGCATTCTATGACAAAAAAAAGCCCTGCCCAAAGCTCTCCAGATGTTGGAAGGTACAGAAAAGACCTCACATTTCCCAGATTTAATTTTTCTTTACAATGCCTTGGTAAGGCCACACTTGGAATACTGCATCCAGTTTTGGTCACCACGATGTAAAAAAGATGTTGAGACTCTAGAAAGGGTACAGAGAAGAGCAACAAAGATGATTGGACTGGAGGCTAAAACATATAGGGAACGGTTGCTGGAATTGGGTATGTCTAGTTTAATGAAGAGAAGGGTGAGGGTGACATGATAGCAGTGTTCCAATATCTCAGGGGCTGCCACAAAGAAGAGGGAGTCAAGCTATTCTCCAAAGCACCTGAAGGCAGGACAAGAAGCAACGGATGGAAACTACAAGGAGAGAAGCAACCTAGAACTAAGGAGAAACTTCCTGACAGTTAGAACAATTACCAGTGGAACAACCTGCCTCCAGAGGTGGTGAATTCTCCAACACTGGAAGTTTTTAAGAAGAGACTGGCCAGCCATTTGTCCAAAATGGTATAGGGTTTCCTGCCTGAGCAGGGGGTTGGACTAGATGACCTCTAAGGTCCCTTCCAACTAATTATAATTATCATTATCATTATTATAATATATCCAGAAAACTATGTAGACACTTCCTGCAGTAGCTGATTTAATAATTGTTAATGAATAATTCAGAACAACATAGGCCTTCCACATTCAGCATCCAACATGATAGTGATATTCAAGCAACCTGGAAGTTTGCTTACCCCCACCCCCATCCCCAGAAAACATCTAGTGTTTTTGGATATGCAGAAAAGCTCCAGCCCATAGTCTGTATGCAACTCTCTTTCACTCTTCCGCATTACCTTGTAGCTAGACAGACAGATGTTTGGTTGGGGGCAAGCAGGGAATTTCCTCTCCAGCCCTGATGAAGATGACTGATTTTTCATTGTGAAAACAGCTGAGATGTAATTATCTGAATAGGGAAGATGAATATGGCTTATTTTATACCCAGCCATTCCACACTAAGTACACGTAAATACACATGCAAATTTCATGCTAAATCTTAACCATAATACAGCATTATATAGAAACCCTCAGGCTACAACACAGTCAGCCCTTGATCCAAATAAACCATGAAATAGCGATATACTGAACTACCATACATCCTTTGGGGGCAGATTGTATGTCCACAGGTGTCCGCAATGCCTACTTTGTCAGCTGTCCAAGGTGCTTATGGTCAATGGGTTCCTGTTCTTATGCTCTGTCTTGAACATTAATATGTTAAAGACAGCACCTATTTGACAACCCATGAACTAAAAAAAATGGTTTTCTATCCAGTAAGACAAAGGGTCACTTTAAGTAAGTAGGGGAAAGGGAAATAAACACCGTTCCCTCAATTGTGAGCTGGGTGGTATTTAAATTTAATAAATATTGTGCCACATTTTCACTTTGTGTCTGTAGTTTGTGTGTTTGTGTTTATAGCTTATATTTGGAGCACTGGAGAAGGTCACATACCATAGCAAGGAATCCTTATGAATGAAAAGGGGCTGTTCTGGATCTCCTACTGAGACTTAATTCAAACAAAAGACTGATATATAATGGATGTACACACTGAACACAGTGACACATTCTTAGTTTTCTATTATTCAGTTCTGTGAGGTGTCACTCTGTTTCAAAATGCACCCAGGCATTCCGAAGTCACTGCCTCTGGAAAAGCACCTGTCATCTTTGATCTGTCACTGTTCTTACACACATATTCAATAAGCTTCTGATTCTCCTAAACTTTTTTTGGACACCTTCCAAACAAGCAGCACTCGAGTCACATTAAAAATAAATGGTACATATGTTATGAATATTTACTTAAACATAGTTCCACTAATTGAATGGGAGAGATGCCCTAAATCATCCTTCCTCAGCAGATGAGTTGAGTGGTTGAGAGACATGACATAAACATAAAGGTACCTTCTTTCCATTTGTATTGATCATGAACTCTGCCTCTGATATTGAGGTAATATATGGTTATTATGATTAATAATCATGATAACCTTCTAAATGACTGTTTTCCATTTTAAAGATAGACCAATGCTTGCCATCATTACCACTTATGAGGCAAATTCCAAGTTTAAATATATGTTCCAATCAACCAGTCATTAGATGATTTGGTGTTATAATATTTATTACATGAGCTTTCTCTTCTCCTCCAGATATTACAGAATATAGAATAAAAGAATAACATAGTTGGAAGAGACTTTGGAGGTCTTTTAGCCCCAACCTAAATGACTCAATTTAAGTGATGGACACTCACAACCTCTGAAGGCAAACCATTTCACTGGTTAATTGTTGTCACTGTATAATTAAAATCAAAATCATGTGAAGTATTAGTACACAGTGAGCGCCTGTTACTCATCCCAGCTTTTGCCAACCTAGCAGTTTGAAAGCATGTAAAAATGCAAGTAGAAAAATAGGGACCACTACAGTGGGAAGGTAACAGCGTTCCGTGCACCTCTGGCGTCTAGTCATGCCAGCCACATGACCATGGAGACGTCCTCAGACAAGCGCTGGCTCTTCGGCTTTGAAACGGAGATGAGCATCGGCCCCTAGAGTCGGAAACGACTAGCACGCATGTGCAGGGGAACCTTTACCTTTACCTTATAAAGCCTTAGTAAGGACACACCTGGAATATTGCATCCGGTTTTGGTCACCACATTACAAAAAAGATGTTGAGACTTTGGAAAAAGTGCAAACAAGAGAAACTAAGATGATTTAAAGCCTGGAGACTAAAACACATGAAGAACGGTTGCAGGATTTGGGTTTGGCTAGTCTAGAGAAAAGAAGGACTAGGAGAAACACGATAACAGTATTCCAGTATTTGAGAGGCTGCCACAAAGAGGAGGGAGTCAACTTATTTTTCAAAGCACCAGAGGGCATGACAAGAAACAATGGATGAAAACTAATCAAAGGAGAGAAATAATCTGGAATAAAGGAGAAATGTCCTAATAGTGAGGACTATTAACCAGTGGGACAATTTGCTGACAAAAGTTGTGGGTGCTTCATCACTGGAGGGTTTTAAGACTGGACAGTCACTTGTCTAAAATGATATAATGTCTCCTGCCTGAGCAGGGGGTTGGACCAGTGGTGGGATTCAGCCAGTTTGCACCACTTTGGCAGAACTGGCAGCTATTTTTTTGTTGCCCAGGCCCCGAATGAAGTTCCGGAAGCAGCATCCACACAGAGAACCGGTTGTTCACACATTTGAATCCCACCACTGGGTTAGACTAGAAGACTTCCAAGGTCCCCTCCAGCTTTATTCTGATAGAATTATAGTGAGATATAATTACATAATTACATAATTATATCTGTTATCACATAATATACATATTATATTGTTCACCTTTGTTATGCTCCTGGTTAGTTATCTTTTGTTCTATGTTAAAAAGACATTAGTGTAAGCTAGTATAACGGTTTTTTTAAAATGGGAGCTGCTCTAAACTTATTTTATCTTGCTTTTCATGAATCCCTTTCAGCTCAACAATATCATTTATGAGCTACAGAGAGGAAAACTGTATAGAATATTCAAAGAAGATTCACCGTATAGATCTGTTAACATATTGGCAGATTTATTTTTCATGTTTTTCCCTAATAATCCCCAAAAGGTCTTTTTTACAGCAGAAGCAATAGCATTTATGCAATGCATCACATGTCAGATTCTCCTTTAATCAGTTAGTATAATCTGAGACACCATAATTTGATATTTGAAATTAAGCAATCTTTACCACAAAGTGTATAATTTTATATTGAATGACATTTCACATTAAAATGTCACTTTCTCCAGTTTGGAGCAGTCTCCTATGTGGCTCCCTTAGGTTCTAACTACCTTAAATAATTTGGGTATCAACAACAAACATGATCATTACTCTGCTCAATCTTAATGACAGTATGTTTATGAAAAAGGACAGGTCTCAGTAAGATTCTTGGTATCTTGATATCCAGTGATTTTTTTGTAAAAAAAAAGTGCTGGAACTCACACATGTCATGCAATCCGCCTTGCCTACCCTACAAGGTTCCATCTAAAAAAGGTGTTGGAACTCTGTTCTGGGTGTTTTATGACAAAAAAGCCCTGTTAATATCTATTTTAGATATATTTGCATAGTAAAAACTAGAAACAGTGTTTAAATGCCTTGAGAGTTGAAAGATTGTGGTTGCCAAATGGCCTTTAAAAGCAGGCTTCATCTGACAAAGAAATATAGCTTCTGTAAGTACAGTAAGAATTGTGCTACAGGCATATTCACAGTGGCTACTTGCAAATCTGGTAACCCTAAACAGGGCAAGGAAATCCAAAATGTATTGTGTTTTACAGATGTAAAGGAGAAAGGCAAGATTTTCAGCTCTGCAAATCTATGGGTTCATGGCAAGGACACACACACACACACACACACACACACCAAAAAAAAACATTTTGCACTTAAAATGTCTTTATAAATGATTAATAAAACCATAAGTAGATAGTACAATCATTTTTCACAACATTAAGTAAATAGTCATTGCATATTTATATATTTTAAAGCACTTAAATTAGTGTAGATTTTTAAAAGTATATTTCTTTTGCCTTGTAAAAAGACTTTTCCTAATAAGCAGGTTTGGGTGAAAATGGGGAGGAGAAAAGAAAAAAACAACAGCCATCTGGATAATGCATTGCATTTGGAGAAAGCTTCTCACAACACAAAACTCATTCCAGGTTCAGCATGTTGTTATCAAGTAATTTGATAATTGCTCACTAAATGTAGGGGTTTTAAACTGGAGCTGCTCTGTCACACTGACAGCATTGCTGTAACAAATTGTATGTTGTTTTTTTCTCCTTCACTGTAGAATACATGCTTTAAATTAAATTTCATAGTAACTGAATGTATGTAGTTACTATACATTATTCAGGAAAACAATAGCCTTCCTTAATTTTACTGGTAATGACTTACAAAGCCCTACATGGCATGGGTCCGAATTACCTACGGCAACACCTGCGGCCGGCGTCAACTTCCCTCCGTCCAGTGTGCTCCCACAGAGAGGGCCTCCTCAGGGTGCCTCCGATCAAAGAATGTCGACTGGTGGCCCCTAGGGGGAGGGCGTTCTCTGTGGGCGTGCCAGACCTGTGGAACCGCTTGCCGGTCGAGCTCCGGATGGCCCCCGACCTTCGCTCCTTCCAGCGGGATCTAAAAACTTATTTATTTGAGCAATCCAGCCTGGTTTGATGGGTTAGGGGTTGGGGTTTTAACATGGTTTTTAATTACTGTATATATCGGGCATAATATTTAATTGTTTTTTAACTTTTGTACTTCATTTTTAATATTTATTGCCCTGTACACCGCCCTGAGTCCTTCGGGAGAAGGGCGGTATAAAAATTTAATAAATAAATAAATAATAAATAATAAATAAATACTGGATTTTTAAGAATTAACTGTTGAGTTCACAGATTGCACTAAGCATGGATTGGTAAATCATGGATGATTGAGTAAACTACAATTAGATAAAATCTTTGCAACATACTTATAAAGCATGGTTTCAAACTACAATAGCTGAGTTAACAGAGATATCAAACAAAAAATAAACTATTATGGCTTACTGCAATGCAGACAAGTAATAGAGAATACTTTCTGGATATATTTTTTTTCTAGTTCATGCTGGAAAATGTTTAGAAACTAGCATTTTGCAAAAGTATGCCTTCTGTATAATGCTAAAATCAGAGATATCTCAAGCATGGACTTGGCAGCCCCAGTGATGAATAGCAACAGCAATAGCACTTAGACTTATATACCACTTCACAGTGCTTTACAGCCCTCTCTGAGCAGTTTACAGAGTCGGCATATTGCCCCCAACAATTTGGGTCCTCATTTTACTGACCTTGGAAGGCTGGAAGGCTGAGTTAACCTTGAGCCAATCAGGATTGAACTGCTGACAGAATTAGCCTGCAATACTGCATTCCATCCTTTGTGCCACCAGGGCTCATCAAGACAAAAACATGAGAATTCTGTATAAAAAGTTAAGGGTCCAAATTGTTTTAGTTCAATGGGAGACTCCAAATTTTATTTGCAAAAGGTCCCAAGTTCAAACACCTGGCATTCCCAGATATCACTTTCAAAGACTAACAAATGAAATCTCAAAGAATCACTTTCAGTTATATATCCAATACCAACTGAAAGAGGTGTCACCTGGTAAAGGTCAATTCCGATGTTCTAAAAATATATAACTATAAAGATATGAAAACTTTCTACTCAACCACACACAAAAACCTCAGTGCTAATACAGTATATGGTGAATCCTCTAAGGACCAGGGTTTTTTTTAATGGTGAATGGAGTCAATTTGCATTACAATTAACATTTTGAAGAATAGATTCAATAATGGCTTTTATTAAGACAGTTTGGATTGTGATAATTGCCAGTTTGGATTGTGATTATCCAAGCTGGAGTAGTTTCCTATCTTTACTACCTCATTTGGCATTTATAAGTTTTAGGCTGCAATACATTTTCAAAATCAATATGTAGCATTGGATGTAATATTTCTTTCAAAGGGATAAGTATAGATCACAGAATCTTAAAGTGTATGAGTTGTGGAAAGAACCAATTCATCCAGTTAAACCCCTTGCTAAATTTTGAGAGTATGAGAGGTTTGTCTCACTCTCTCTTTTCCTTTCTTTAAATGAAGATTACCAGAAACCTGGTGGCTGCTATTGAAATTGAGATTGAAATATACTTTAAAATATTTTAACTTTCTCCTTTGTTATCATCTAACTGGTTTGGAATGTTAGCTCTTGTTCTCTGGCTGAGTCAAATTCATGTGAGTGAATTTGCCTGAGCATTAGACAAAGGAGGTGGAAACAGTGAGATGGAAACAGTGGGATGCTCCAGACCCAATCCCTAGCATAATTAACCAAAATGGGTAAGCTGCTTCAGGACCATATATGACTCCCAGAACTCCTTTAGGTTTGCCATCAGGCAGCAATTTTTCATGTGACAACAGGAATAATATTGAAATATCAGGAATGTAATCAGATTACATTTAGGATATTTTTTTCCTTGACCAACTAACTTCTTTGTTTCAGTACCATGTCTTTGGGGGATTGTGTCTTCAATATGCCATTCAAAGGTAAACTGTGACCCTCTATTTGAAAAGGGTATTGTGTTCCTGAATTAAAGCACACAAATCTAGTATGTAAATGACATATAGGCTAAATCCGGAGGAGTCTTTGTCAATCAAAGCATCACATCTAAACCTAGCTTCTGTGTTGTTAGTTGCAAAGTCGTGTCCGACCCATCGTGACCCCATGGACAACATTCCTTCAGGCCTTCCTGTCCTCTGCCATCTTCTGGAGTCCATTTAGGCTCTGTGCACCATAGTTAGGCCCAATTCTCTTTCAGCTGCTTCCCCAGCTCAGAGATCTTTAGAGCTGCTGCATTGTTTCATCAATTCCAAAAGACGATGATGATGTTCTGGTTCAAACATTTCTCCATACTCAGGTCCTAAGGTGACACATAGAGCTGAGGGACTGATAAGGCCCAATTTACAGCCTATCTTTACAGCCTAGCATAATCTATCTTGGCTCCTGGGCTGTCCAGACAGGTCCTATCCTCTACCTGCCTTTCTCACAAGTGTTGATTTTGTCAGCAATATATTAACATTTTGTGAAAATATCTATTCTGGACATAGCTAGTGGCTAAAAGAGAAAGTTTTGGCTTTGTAATAAATGCCTCTGAAGTTTTTTCAATAAAAATCACAACCCATGTCTCTAGTTTCCTGAAACAGAAAGTAACATACTTCATGCCAGCATTTGTGTTATTAATTTTAGTTTTGTCCATTGCTTTACTATCTCATTCTTTTTATAGCTGCCTGCATGTTATAGGCAAAGCTTTGTTTGAAGAGGGATCCAGAGGCAATCTTCTGTCTCAAATCAAAAGACCAGGTAGTTGAAACTTATTCTTCCTGAGAATTGCTACCAGTTAAAGTGTAAGGACTGGACTAGGGGCCTCTACATAAATCCCAGTCATATAACTATCTAATAGTTTTTCTCTACAATATTCTTTGTCTACGATGCCAAGTAATCACTAAAGATGAAGGTGTAGGAAAATCTAAAGTACTGAAATAAATACTGAAATTAAGCTATCAATTTATTCAGCCAGCTCCAATTTGCTTTGCTTTGATTCAAATTAGAGATTCAAATTCAAATGCTGCAGTTATTTCATTCAAATTTGCCGTTTGAGATTTGAAGGTTAACTGATTCCATTTGAGCTGCTTCAACATTTGATTTAAAAAAATCATCTGTGGGCTGCAATAGGGAAGCATCAAAATGCTTCATATTCCTCATGCACATCTTTTAAAATAGAACAATACAAACAGAGTATCTGCCGAAAAAACAGTCAAAATAGCACCCACAACCACAATTAAAACCTGAGCCTTTTTTATGTGCTTCACAACACACACCAAAAAGGTGAGGCTGACTGCATGATTGCAAGTGCACCATAACTTTTATGACAGCTCTGTCTCCAAGAGATGGCTCTGAGCAGAGATTAGGCAAGGCATAGCATCCTTACATTATCCACCAAAGAACCTATGCTATACTGACTGGATCCATGCATACAGTCACTTTTTAAAAAAAAAAAAACAAACCTCTGGTATTTTCACTTGCTTTTCTAGAGCATTAGCTTTGGATGTGACTGGAGAAGGCCCATAGCTTATCCTTAAGATTTAGCTTTGCTTCTTCTTATTTCTGGGGTTCCTGGGGTTCCAGCTTAGCACAACTGTTTGTCAAGGCAGATCCCCCTGGGAAATGACTTCTATCACTGACAAGTTGTTGAATGTCAGACTAATCAAAGCACGCTGGCAGACTTAAGCTTTTATTGGAAAAGGATGGGTTATGCCAAGTTGCCAAATACTAGCAATACCCAGCAGAGGTAATAGAAACAGGCTGGTATAATGAACCCTAATGTCCCAAGAAGAGTCTGGCAGAGCAAAAACAATATTTGTATTCCTGTCACTCTTTATTCTTAAAAGCAGAAAGCTTTTTGGTTTTCTAAGTGTTAGCCTAGTCTAATTCACTGATTTTCAAGCAACTTAAAGCTCTTCCAATCGTGTCTGTAGAATATACATAAAAGTAAGATATGAGCCAAGAGTGCATATTGGATGGGTATGTCTTGAGTCCATATTCAGAATGCTGATGGCTAAGATGAACTCCCAATTTGGCTGGCAAGATCAACACAAAAGTAGAACATTCCATTAATACAAGGGACAGGAAAGTTGGGCATGTTATAAAAAAAACCAAAAGAAAATGAATGGACCCCAAAATGATATTAGTCTTATCACCCTAAAAGATGCAAAGAGTTTGATGTGAGAGCAAAACTCATTAGCCAGTTATCAGTGTCTGAAAACCTGCATCATGTCATTCATACTGTTAGATACCCCTCAACATCTATGACAGTGAAGTCAGACCCCACTATATTAACCAGTGGTGAGATTCAGCCAGTTCGCACCACTTCAGCAGAACCAGTAGCTAAGGTTTTTTTTGCCCAGGCCCAGAATGGACTTCCGGAAGTGGCATCCACACAGAGAACCAGTTGTTCACATATTTCAATCCCACCACTGATAATAATGCCCCCCAAAAGCACAAAATTGTCAAATCTGTGAAACACTGTTCAAACACCCAATCTGATTCATGGCTCTAAAAAGTTACAGTATGGGTTTTACTTCATAAATCTTTTTCAGGTGATTTGATCAAAGCTTTGTTGTATTGAAGCATCTCTCAAAGTCTTGCACAACTTTATAATTTGCTATCCCAAATGAAAAGCTCTGTCATTTGAGACTGTTCATAATACTTTGGGTGGAGACATCCCCATGTCTTGACCTGGTGAAGTATATGATGAAGTACAGCGTCTCCTGCTTGAACACGGGGGTTGGACTAGAAGACCTCCAAAGTCTCTTTAAGCTCTATTCTGACAAGTTCCTTCTCCCAAAAACCTGCTTACTGATGAGAATACCTGCTTATATGTAGGCCTGATATTGGAAATGCCAACTCATTCATGAATTTAAATTGTCAGATATAAATAGATGTGCTATTGTATTGACTGAAATAGACTGTTCAACTTTACTTATGATTACTTAGTCAACATGCATCAAAAGCATAACTAAGATGTTGACTACATGTGCTTACTCATGAGTAATTCTATACAGATTGGCATTTCTGTTTGTTATTTTAAAAGCACTTTCTCATCTCTTATTTCTTATATCCTATGACCAATATGCCTACAGAACCTTATCGTTTTAAAACCTCAGTTTAAAGTGAATTGAAACTCAATTTAAAGTAACAGAACAAATAGGGTCAAAACTGCAAATATCCAACAATATAAACAGAGCAATAAAAACCAAGAACCAACATTATAGATCATAATAAAATGCAAGTAGCTGTTCAGGAAAAAAAATCAAACAGTAAAGACTAACCCCTAACCCCCAAGTACAGTATAAACTAGATGCTTGGCAGGCCCACCAGTTATGGATTTCAAAAAGAACAAATCAGATTCCAGATCAATGGATTGAAATTCATGAATTTCCATGAATTCATTCCAGATCAATGGATTGTAATGTAATCCAATGTTATGTAATATAATCCAATGTAATGTAATGTAACCCAATGTTGCTACAGCTAATACAAATACTAGTGTAGCAATGTATTATTTTGGCACATCACTTTTATTTTCATTTTCTTCTAATGAAACTGAAAAATCCAAACAAAGGTCTCCAACTCATTCTATCTCAAGACTACCTTCAGAGCCGATCAGACGATAAGTAAAAATAAAGGGACCTAAGAAAAGAAGGATACATGGGATGAATGGTACATAAGTCTGAGTGCAAGAAAAATGACACTGTGTCTTGGAACAAAGTTCACACATTGATAGGAAGAAAGCTGTGGTATTCTCCAGGGATCAGTACTAGGAGTGATGCTATTTCACTTCAAATCAAACCAACCTTTATTGTCAAAGTACAACATGTGTACAATGAGATTGGCTGAGCCTCCCTTCGTGCACCCCCCAACACAACTCACACTGAAGACAAAAGAAAGAAAGAAAATTGCAACCAATTATACCCATGCTTTAATAAATAAGTTACCGTATTTTCCAGCGTATAAGATGACTGGGCGTATAAGACGACCCCCTACATTTCCTGTTAAATTATAGGGTTTGGGCTATACTCGCCGTATAAGACTACCCCTCTTCCAACGCACACCAATAAAAATTAAAAAACATCAGATTTGATTTTAATATGGTAATTTTAATTCAAATGCTTATGACATGCAGGTGCTTAGTAGGAAAACTGTCACTTATAAACATAAGGTTGTTTGTCATCAAACATTTAAACATAAAACAGTGCAAGTGGATTAAACTATAATAATAATAATAATAATAATAATAATAATAATAATAATAATAATAATAATAATAAGAAGAAGAAGAAGAAGAAGAAGAAGAAGAAGAAGAAGAAGAAGAAGAAGAAGTTGGAGGGGACCTTGTAGGTCATCTAGTCCAACCCCCTGCTAAGGCAAGAAACCCTATACCATTTCAGACAAATGGCTGTCCAGTCTCTTCTTAAAAACTTCCAGTGTTGGAGCATTCACCACTTCTGGAGGCAGGTTGTTCCACTGGTTAACTGTTCTAACTGTCAGGAAGTTTCTCCTTAGTTCTAGGTTCCTTCTCTCCTTGACTAGTTTCCATCCATTGCTTCTTGTCCTGCTTTCAGGTGCTTTGGAGAATAGCTTGGCTCCCTCTGCTTTGTGGCAGCCCCTGAGATATTGGATCACTGCTATCATGTCACCCCTCACCCTTCTCTTCATTAAGCTACACATACCCAATTCCAGTAACCATTCCCTATTTTCCTAATTCACTTTTTCACTTTTCCTAATTCACTCTAAAGCTTTCCCTGCGCAGAGCCTTAAATAACACCAGCTGCCTGCAATTAGTGCAGGTTCTCATCCCACCAGGCTCAAGGTTGACTCAGCTTTCCATCCTTCCAAGGTAGGTAAAATGAGGACCCATATTGTTGGGGGCAATAAGCTGACTTTATAATAATGCTGCTTGGGGGGGGGGTGAAAGCCCTAATAAACAGGCATATACACAGAATGAAGGCTATTGCTAAGCACATTGATTTGTGCTTTAAATTGTAAGCCACCCTGAGTCTTCGGAGAAGGGCAGGATATAAATGGGATTTTTTTTAAAAAAAGACCAAATGGGAGATTTGCTCCAGGTTTTCCAGCCAGCCTGCCCAGTTCCTGAGTCAAATGTGTCCTTAGAGCTAAGCCGCTGCTCTGGCTGCTGCCTTCCCCACCTGCCTTTCAAGTTGGGATATACTACAGCTGCTCTTCAACTTTAGAAGGAAAGACGCCCAGACCCCAGCCTGTAAAAAATCACAGACTGCAGCTTCTTCTCCAATTGGTCCCGCTTTCCCTGCGCAGACTAAATGGGAGATCCGCTCCAGGTTTTCCAGCCAGCCCTGTCCCTAAATTTTCAGCACCCGTCATATAAGACAACCCCTGACTTTTGAGAAGATTTTCATGGGTTAAAAAGTAGTCTTATACGCCGGAAACTACGGTATCTGTTAAAAGGGACCTTATGTTTGCTGGTACATTTGTTGGCTACTGGTTCATTGGATTGTCAGAAGAATGGAGAAGATTTTTTTCCTACCTCAAGCAAAACAAAATTCAGAATTCTAGGTACCTTTACCAGAAGTTTTGCTCTGCAGAAAATTAATGCAGGTAGTCCACACAGGCACAATTGAGTCCAAAATTTCTGTTGCAAAGCAAGAGAGTTGCTAAATGAGTTTTGCCCATTTTACACCCTTTCTTTCCACAGTTATTAAGTGGCTTACTGCACTTGTTAAACTAGTAACATGGTTATTTGACTTTGCTTGTCAGAAGGTTGCAAAAGATGATCATATGACTCTGGGACACTGTAACTATTATAAACACATGCCAGTTGTCAAGTGTCCAAATTTCGTTCACATGACCATGTGATGCTACAACAGTTGTAAGTGTGAAAAATAGTTATAGGTCACTTTTTTCAGTGCTGCTGCAAGTTTGACTAAGCAAATGGTTGTAAATCAATACCTGTATACCGAACTTTCTGGCGCACGGTTAAAAATCAAATGTTAGCCTTGCCAAAGTGATTAACCCACTGTTAAAAACATAACTCTGCTGATAATTGTAACTTTTACTCCAATAAAATATTGTACTTTGACAATAAAGGTTTATTATTATTATTATAAATAACTGAAAGTCTTGAAATTTCAATTTTTTTGTTTTCCCAATACTATAAAAGCAATTTTTAAGATTTCACAGATAAAGCTAAAATAGCATATGAAAACATATGCACAACGCTTGAATGGAAGGTTGTCAGATATAAGTAGGACTGCCAGTAACGCTTGTGCATAACATTACAGGAAGGCCCTCATCAAGAGCTGATGGTTAGTATGAATTTCCTACAGGATAGTCAGTCAGTATTCGGAGTTTTATGCATACTTGAGAAAATTACCAAATCCTGATGTACCAACAGAAGGGAATATTTGTACCTCAGAATTGAACTGTGGGGTCCTTAGTGCTGAACCAAACACGGAGAGCACCAAGGACCCCACAAATTCTGATCTGCACAAAGTTGTGTATTTTTCATTAGAGAGAGATTTAGTACATGCTGTTTCTTTGTACCTGGATAAATCAGAGTGGACCTCACAAGCATTAGAAGTTCAGAAGCAGCTTTTTTCAGATTAGATGTTGGCAACCATACAATGCTCAGCACCCCCATTGCAAGAAACATCCATATGACATACAGATATTTCCATCTGGCACAGGAATAAGGTGACCTGTAAGAGTCTTTCCTCCTATCTCACCATTGATGCTGCGGTCTGTAGTTCTGGCTTTCTTTTCTTCTTTTCCTCTCTCCCTCCATTCTCCTCAATGGTCCCCAAAAGAGGGAGCATTATCCTCACAGAGCCCATGTGGTTTACACAGCCCAGAAGCCTATAATTAGCCCTAATTACCAGAATCACAGCTTCATTCCGGCAGCTCTGTGCCATGGAGCACTCAACAGACGGTGTCAAAAAATACCAATTATCTCTGCAGCAGCGGCTGTTTGTGTGCTAAAGACAAAAAGAAAGATGAGAGATCAGGAGACAAATAAATGGACAATGGAGAAAATAATGAGTAAAGGTGGGGGGGGGAGGACAAGAAAAAGAATCCTTCAACTGAACTCTTTTCTATCATGATCTTGGCCTCCTGTTTCAATTCTGCTTTTGGCCACTTTATAGTTACCTCTGTGGGCAGGTAATAACATGTCTGGTTTCTCTCTGAAATTCCTTATTGCTCCAGAACATAATGGGTAAATATTTGACTTGACAGAGGACAGTCCTCCATTTGAAGGATGTACAGTAACACCCAACATCAGACTGGAGATGCATATAGAGAAGAATCACTATGTTTTAAACGGACATTTTATATTCACCAGTCACGGTGGAGGAGCTAGAACTAAGAGGTCTATGCAACTGGTCAGCCTGCTGTCAAGAATGTCCCTCTGTAAGGCTTGCACTTCCCCCCTTCTTAGGTAGCCCTTTACTAGGCCAAGGGCCACCTTGGCTTTTGAAGGATGCACCAAAAAGTGAACATAAAAAGGCAGCATACTGGCTCAGCAATTAAGATGCTGGGCTTGTTGGCTGGAAAGTTGGCAGCCCAGGTTTGAGACCCGAGTGCCATATGACAGGGTGAGCTCCTGTCCTCAGCCCAGCTCCTGCCCACCTAGCAGTTCAAAAGCATGTAAATGCAAGTAGATAAATAGGTACCACTTTGGTGGGAAGTTAACAGATTTCATACCCCATGTTGGCTACATGACCATGGAAATGTTTTCGAATAGCTCTGGCTCAATGGCCTTGAAATGGAGATGAGCATCGCCCCCTATACTCGGCTCCTTTCTATCGGAATTCAATTAAAATTAAATATGGACAATTTGATTATTTTTCAGTCATGAATTAATTATTTTTCCTTCTTTGACATTAACAGTGGCAATTTGAAGACAAGCCCTAATAAGCAGGCATATACATAGGATGAAGGCTATTGCTAAGCACATTGATTTGTGCTTTAGATTGTAAGCTGCCCTGAGTCTTCAGAGAAGGGCGGAATATAAATGGGATTAAAAAAAAGTTTTGTAGATTTTAGGGGCCACTTGAAAAGCTTTTGGACAATGTATCTTGTGCATCTCTAACACAGCCACAGAACCCTTTACATAGAGACCCATCATCCTTAAAATATGATAAGCTACATTCTACCTCCTAATTTCCAAGTTAGAAATATAATGAATCGTTTTCATATATGCTCTAATTAGCATTGTACTCATGTGAGAGCTTAGGTGAATACCATATATGAGAGGAGGCAGCTCTTTGCTGCTTATCTGGATTCTTTCCTTCCCTTTTAAAGCCTGGCTGGTAAATCTAGGTCTAGCTAGGTCAAAACCAAGAGGCAGTAATGATGTTGTTGCTCAAAGAAAGCTAAAGGCCAGCAACCAGTTCTTTCCTTTCCCATTTGCAAACTCTGCTAGTCCCTTTGCATCCTTAGACCCACACCTGTATGCCTAAGATGATTCAGACACTGACCTGGCCTGGCCTTCTGTCCAATATCTCCATCTTTTCCCTCCTGCTTTGTCAGCCAAAATCCAGAGCCTGGGAGAGAGAAGCAGGACAGAGCACTGAGGTGGAAAATTAAGTACAGAAGCAGCAATGAATTCTTAATGCCATCATTTCTGGCTAGACATATTTTGTTGTTTAGTATGGTTTTCTTCATACACACATGCACACACACTGATCTTGATTCATTTCCTGAGGCTGTGCTGACCAGGCTGCATCACATTTCCCATCCATGCTTGCCTCTGGTTTCTGCAGCAACAGCATTTTTAAGCCACAACGAAGAATGTTGCATGCCCTTTGGGGCTAAGAGTGTCTTTTCTCTGAAGGCAAAACATCATGGAAATATGCTCTTTTCCTCTAAGGAGGGATTGGAAATGTTTTTCCCCCCTTCGTGACTTATGGGGAGAAACCAGCTATTGAGTAACTGAATTAATTAAAGGCCCTTCCAAACACATGAGTTATGCTACTCTGTGGCCTGTATCCTTACAACTCTATCCGTCTGGGGCAGATCTTCAGCAGCTGAGCTTATTAACATCCACTTCAGCTACTACACTATAGAAAATGCTGCAAAGACAGAATCACACTCTTTTGGAATTGTGGGGTGCCTAGTTTAAGATTTGTAGAAATTGTCACTGTTTTCTGGCTTCACAAATCTCCCTCTCCCTCTCCCTCATGACAGCTAGGCATGGTTCTACCATGCCACTCTTCCCACATTTTGTACAGTGGGTTCAAAATAAAGCTTTTATGTTCTTTGCACACTGCACAACAATATTGATATAGCAACAGTGGTGATGGAGGAAGATGATCACTGTCTGAATGCTGATTTGGCACTCTTGCTCGCTAGCTGAAATGAGATAGAGGAAGTCCTAGATTTTGGTTGATTCTTTAGGTGCCATCAAGTTGCTCTGAACTCCTAGCAACCACATGGACAAATTTCCTCCATTTGGGGAATATTAATAGAAGCACACCAATAATGATTTGCACCATAACATTAGTACTTTTCTAAAATGTTGTTAGGCTTAGCAAAGTATTTCTGCTTTGGGGACTCGAATTCATTCTTAACCATAGCTATTGTGCTATTTTCCCTCACTGGCCCCAAATTTCAACACCATCAGCATGGCAATATGATCTATCTCCAATAAAGCTGTACCTGAACTAGAGATACTGGAGAATTACCAAAATCTTCAAAAGAAGTGGAATGTCTATTATATGCCTGTGAGGTTTGCTTACGCTATTCTGTGATAGGAATTTCCAGCAGTTAAGAGGATGACTTCACAGGCTGACATGCTGTAAGAATGAATAATCAAAGCTGTCTCAGAAATTATCAAGAGCTTCCAGGGGCACCTATAGGATATGGTACAAAAAATGAACACTGATTTTATGTACATCACACATATTAAAAATAGCAGAGCTTGATACTGTTGTGGCTGCCACATTAACATTTTTGTTCATACGTTGAAGACCTCCCTTGGCAGCCCTATAAGGTATAAGGTAAGAATCAATGTCAATTAGATCAGGACTACTTTTATTGTAACAACTACAGTAATAGAAACTTGCAAGTCTGGATGTACTTCCCCCTTCCCTCTCTTTATCTGAGCGTGAAGCAGAGATGACTTGCCTGAAATATTTACTCAAAATAGAATTTTATAATGGACTCCAGCTTTACTTGTCTGACCAGTACATTGATAGTGGCCCTTCCTCTCTCCTTCAAGACCATTCCCTCTTCCTTCTACTTTTTTTTTGGGGGGGGGGGTATTTTGATCTGCATCAGGTGCTATTGTGAAATTGAGAAGCTGGAAAAGGATTTTTGCATGTATGGTTAAGCTCTGGATTTGCTGTCTAGAAAATTACTTATATTGGGAACTATTATGTCATGGAAAGAATATTATATAACCAGCACCAGATTTTTTTCCCCTACCAGACATTATTTAATTTGATTATGAAACAGAACTTGCTTAGTGAACTCAAAAGAGGCAAAGAGAAAACACAAGCTATTTTGGATGAGATGAAAAGGAGAATTAAAACAAAAAACTTCTAGAGAAGATAAATATTTCTCAACAAGTTCAACTTTTACAATGACAGTTGTTTCTGTTAATGGTAAGAGAAATGGAAATGAAAGTGAACTATGTAAAGCAAAAAAACTGAGTTTGCAAACAAACCAGGGAAGTAGTTGATATACAAAATAAAAAAGAAAAGAAAATGATATTAAAACTACAAGGGAGTCATTGTGTTAATGGATAGTGAACCATGTAAAAAACATTTCAATTTTATTCTTAATATTATTCTAACTTATAGAAAGCAAGTGACATTTGGGTAGAGAAAAATATTTAAAGAAACAAAACTTAGCAAGCATTGCAGAGAACCAGAAACAGATTATTATGAATGGACCTATAACAATAAGGAAACTTTATGAAAGATTAAAGCAGGAAAGGTGCCTGGATCAGTTGGATTATTAGATTCTTATTATAAATATTTTGAGGATGAACTTTTGCAACCTTTACAAAACATAATGAATATCTTACAGGAAGCAAAGTTGCCAAAGAGCTGGAAAGAGGCCAATATAGCATTAATACCTAGAGAAGTACAACATTTGATTTTAACAAGAAACTGTAGACTGGTATCATTACTGCTAACTATGTTTATAACAATTCTAACTGACAAGATTGAAAATAATTTTGCAACAATTTATTCATGAGGATTAATATCATTAATACGAGCTTTGTGAGAGACAAAGATGTAACAAGACAGAAATGGCCACTATCTTCTCTCTTCTTTATTTTGGTTCTTGAAATACTGAAGAGAGTTGTGGGAATAAAGATCAAAAAAGAAATTTAAAAGTTAAGGGTTTTGTAGATGACTTAGTGTTAGTTCTGGAAGATCCTTTAAAGAGAATTGAAACATTAATGGGAAAAAGAAAAATAATTTGGTGCTTTGGCAAATTTTAAGATCAACAACTAGAATATGAGGATGTTAATAAAAAACATAGAAATAGAAGCTCATAAATAAAATGTCTCTTAAGGCTGAGAAGAAAATAAAATATCTGGGTATCATTATGACAAATATGATTTGTATGTTATTTCAAACTAACTACCATATATTAAGATAAGGAATGAAGTTCAAAAATATATGTTAAGATGGAAGAAGCTAAGTAATTCTGAGAATTTCTGTAATAAAAAATGAATGTCTTGCCTAGAATGCACTATTTAAATAATGCAAAAGGATATATTGAAATATACTATTCTATTTATACATTGTTACCTTTTTTAGAAGGATTTAGTTCCTAGATTGAGATTGCAGATTAGTGGCCTAGATTTATGCATCATGCATTCTATTCATTTAAACATTATTTATTTCCAATTGTGCAAGAATAAGATTATTGTTGCCATGCAGCAAAAACAGAATAGCTAGGTAATATTTAGATATTTGTTGTTGTTAGCTGCGAAGTCGTGTCCGACCCATCACGACCCTATGGACAATATTCCTCCAGGCCTTCCTGTCCTCTACCATCTTCTGGAGTCCATTTAAGCTCACGCCTACTGCTTCAGTGACTCCATCCAGCCACCTCATTCTATGTCGTCCCTTTCTTCTATTGCCCTCGATCTTTCCCAGGATTAGGCTCTTCTCCAGTGAGTCCTTCCTTCTCATTAGGTGGCCAAAGTATTTGAGTTTTAGCTTCAGGATCTGGCCTTCTAAAGAGCAGTCAGGATTGATCTCCTCTAGGACTGACCGGTTTGATCGCCTTGCAGTCCAAGGGACTCGCAGGAGTCTTCTCCAGCACCATAGTTCAAAGGCCTCAATTCTTTGGCGCTCAGCCTTTCTTATGGTTCAACTTTCACTGCCATACATTGCAACTGGGAAGGCCATAGCCTTGACTATACGCACTTTTGTTGACAGGGTAATGTCTCTGCTTTTTAGTGTACTGTCTAGATTTGCCATGGCTTTCCTCCCCAGGAGCAAGCATCTTTTAATTTCTTGGCTACAGTCCCCATCTGCGGTGATCTTGGAGCCCAGGAAAATAAAATCTGTCACTACCTCCATTTCTTCCCCATCTATTTGCCAGGAATTGAGAGGGCCAGATGCCATGATCTTGGTTTTCTTAATGTTAAGTTTCAACCCAAGTTTTGCACT
Source organism: Vipera ursinii (assembly GCF_947247035.1). Classification (NCBI taxonomy): domain Eukaryota; kingdom Metazoa; phylum Chordata; class Lepidosauria; order Squamata; family Viperidae; genus Vipera; species Vipera ursinii. The sequence continues at coordinate 63,431,891 of NC_139515.1, read as the reverse complement.
CTCCTTCTTCACCCGCAACAAGAGGCTCTTTAGTTCTTCTTCACTTTCTGCCATTAGATATTTAGATATAGGATTAACTATTACCAGTGATAGAAAAAAAAATTGGGGGCTAGATGTGGAAAAAAGAGAGCTAGTTTGATATACTGGTTAAGGCATCAGGAAAAAAAAACAGGAAACCATGAATTCTAGTCCTTCAGGAAGATGCCAGCTGGGTAACCATAAACTAGTCACTCAATCTCAGCAACAGGAAACAGGCAATGGCAAACCACTTCTGAAAAATGTTACCAAGAAAGCTGCATCGACTTGTCCAGATAGACAACCAGGAGTCAACAATGAACACACACACAAAACAGACAATAAATATGGAGAGCTTTGTCAACACTAAAGTCTTATTACTAACGCAAAGCTTTACTTTCTGTCCTGTCCTTTGATGTTTCTCTCCTTTCTACTGTGGCAATATTTTGTATGAAAAGATGATAGGATGAACTGAAGTAAAGACATTGCAACTCTTGATAACCTGCAGTCTTTAAGATATGAATTCTGTTGGCTATAATAGCTAGAGCTTAAGGAATGAAGTTCAACAATGTTTTCTTTTATAATCCTGCACATAACTATGGATAGAGCAGATGTTCTGACCAATGGCAGCAGCAATACTGTATATCAGTTTCATGTGATAGTTGACAGTTGGTTGATGCAACAACTGATTGTTTTCCTGACTCTTTATGTCTCCAGGCTTCAGCTGTGACTTCTCAGCCCTCTTTCTTCTTCTTCTTCTCTTATACATGCATCTGCTTTTCCTCCTTCTTCAGGGGGCTGATTTGATCCAGAGCTGCTTTCTTTGCCAGGTATTGCCTCATTTCCTTCTAAACAAGTGAGTCACTATCATTTTACATTGGCATCAGCCCTCAACAGCTAATTTACTCATGACCTCAGGAAAAGTGTCAACAAAACTTACAGGAACAGCTAGGAAGAAGGCAGACTGAATTAAGTAGGATGCTATATCCAATACTTAGGCCAGAATTCTATACTACACCCCCCCACACACACTAAGGCATCATGGTAATGTTTTTTACTCAAATAATTTATTATCTGTCTTTCCAATATTGCCAGAGATGTGCAATATGTATAGTACATATTTTTATTGGAATTGATTTAATTCTGCCCAATTCCAAATGACTCTGGGAGGTTCATGAAATACTAAACAATTTAAAACAATAGGAAGCAACAAAGAACAGCACCAAACTAGAACAGAAGAACAAGAAAGAAGAACAAGATGGTAAACATGGCTGATATCCCAAACATCTTTCTAATGTCTAACTTCCAAAGAAGGGAGCTCCAACCCACCCTAATAAAAAAACTAGGAGAACAGCCAAGTCTTTATGATCCTCTGGAATACCTCTAGTTCAAGTGTGAGATCCATTGGGACTTCATTCCAGAGAAAGTGCTCTTCATGGGTCCCAATAGATGACATTGTTTAATGAAAAGAAATTGGAACATGCCAATCTGTCAGGCAGAGGCTGACACCACAGAAGATAGGAATTCCCTCAAATGACAAAGGCCCTGTGTTATGTTGGGCTATATACTGCACATTATAGCCATAACTTTGAATAATCCCTAGAGACAAACTGGCAACCAGAGCAGCTTGCAGAGCAGAGGTGTCACATGTCACATATAGAGACATGCCCATCATAGCCCACACCGCTGTATTTTGGATCAGTTAAAGCTTTGATGTTCTTCAAGGGCTGCCCCACTTAAAGGCTGTGCAATACTTGAGCTGATTAGGGAATAGATGACTGTCTGAAGCACCGCCCTATCTAAGAAATGGCTCAACTGGTGCAACACATGAAAAGCCTTCTTGGCACGAGCTGGTACTTACTCAGTGAACAGGAGCCATGAGTCCTTGAACATCCCCACATTGCATACATTCCCTTGAATGGGGAGGCGCCACCCCAATGAAGGTTGAAGATAAAATATACCCAGAACCAGGTGGTCCCAGTAACCATAGCCATTCATTCTTGGTAGGATTGAGTTAAGATAGTTCCCCCCATCCAGGTCAGCACAATTTCCAGGCACTTGGACAGGAGCTTCATGTGATTAGCCTGGGGTTGAAAGATATAATTGGGTAACATCAGCATATTGGTGATACTAAACCAGGGCTTTTCAACCAGTGGTATGGGTACCACCTGTGGTACATTGGCACTTGGCAGGTGGTATGCGGCCATCCTAGAAAAGTGGTAGCGGGGGAGAGGAATGAGCTGAACCAGTGGCAGCACCATACAAGCCTGAGCGAGAGATGGCTGGAGCTGCAGGGCTGTCAGGGCTCAGCAGAAGTGCCAGGATCAGAACTTCTTCAGGGCTTTCAGGGCTCAGTGGAAGCGCCAGGATCAGCGCCAGGCTCCAGCTGGAGCTCGGCACTGATCCTGGAGCTTCTGAGCCCAGAAGAAGTGCCAATCAGCTGGAAGGTTGCAGCATCTCCAGGGTCTTGTGATTTACATTCAGATGCTTGGCAACTGATTCATATTTATGATGGTCACAGTGTCCCAGGGTCATGTGAATTAACCAAACCCTGCTGCAACCACCCAGCAGACGGGAGGAATAAAAACCAAACATACCCCCACCCCACCCCTGCTGCCAATCCTCAACAGAAATGCTCACAACAATGAAAACCTCGGACAGGAGGAAGAGTGCTGCCAGGTGGGCAGGCAGGTGTCTTGCTCAGCTGTAGCTTGGGGGGGCACTTTTTCAGTGCCATTGTAACTTCAAACAGTCACTAAGCGAACTGTTGTAAGTCGAGGACTACCTGTACTTCATCACTTTTTTCCTTTTTTTTTTGGTCATCAAGTTTTTGACACCTTGCTAGGTGATTGGTGGTATTCGGATGTTGCCATATCCTAAAAGTGGTACAATGGGTGAAAAGGTTGAAAAGCCCTGTATTAAACAAGCTAACAGATGACTTCACCCAGTGGTTTCACGTAAAGTCTGAGTGACTTTGCCCACCAGAATATTCCTTACAAAAACTCTGCAAATTTTATTTATTTATTTATTTATTAGATTTCTATACCGCCCTATTCCCGAAGGACTCAGGGCGGTTTATAGGGCAAAATTAAAAACAGTTAAAAAAGTACAAAAGTTAGAATACAGTTAAAATTAAAATAGAATTAAATAACGTTAGCCCAAATTTAAAATTTAATTTAAAATTTTAAAATTTAAAACCCCTCAGTCCAGGCCAGCTAAATCAAACAACCAGGTTTTTAGGTCCCGGCGAAATGAACGAAGGTCAGGGGTGGTCCGGAGTTCCACAGATGGTCCTATAGCCTTGTCCCTACATAATTAAGTCACACTAAAAAGGGGAATTGAGTGGTTATTGATGAATGCAACAAGGGTGGAAAAATAGTGTAATTTCAGTACCTTTATCACTGCAAGGTAACCCTTAATATGGGCTCTTATTTGTGTTCAATCAGTCTTGTTCTGAGTCTTCCTCTATCAGCACTACAGATTCTCTTCTGAAACTTCACTTCCTGGAGATCCTAAATAAGCCAATATGTGTCCTGGAATTAGTACATAGGAAGAAGAATGATGTGGTTCAAGGCACCCACTAATTCCAATTTAGGTCAAAGCTAAATCTTCAGGGAACACCCCAAACCCCTACGGGAAACCCATAGGATCCATCAATTCCTGGGGACAGGCTGATCAAATGGTTCATATCTCCCCATGGAATAGGTTGGCAATGGCAAGCCAAAAGGAGTGATCTGCTTATCTCAATACAGTGATATTAATGTCCTCCATTAGCTGATCATATCACAACAGCCCAAGATAAAAACCAGATCTAATGTGTGACCTTCAGTATATGTTGGGTCAATGATGACATAGGTTAAATCCATAACTGCTGTGGAGGCCTTGCATTCATGCACCATTTTGGACTCTATGCCACTTGGCAGCAGATTAAAATCCCTGGGCACCATCACAAACCCAATGACAGAATCCAACAGGTCAGGCATGGTGATTCTGGACACCATGAACATCAGCAACAATCCCAACTGTTCCCTAGAGTCTGACTTTAACCAGAACACCTCACATCCAGTAGATAAGTACCACCTTCCAAAAAAATTCTATCCTGGAAGAATCCCAATAAGAAAAATTAGGGGAGAAATATTAATCCCTCTTCCAGAACTCCAGTAAAATGTAAGAAAAATGTGTATCAAGAGGAAGTACACACAGCCTCAAAGTAATTGTGTAAATACATGTAAATATTTACCATAATGATTTCTACTTTACACACAGAGTAGGTGCTGTAGGCATTGAGAACAGGGTCTAAGGAAGAGATCATAATTATGTTGGGGACAGTATAAGAAGATGCATTAACCAGTCTATGAAGGCTTTACAAAGAAGCACCAGCAGTGTCAACTGCATCTGAAAACACTCTGCAGACAGTGACCAGAGATACGATTGCAATACCTCACATCTTTCACTGGACAGAAGGTAACATTTGGTTTTAACTGAGGCTCAGAGGCAAAAACTATATTTTGTTGTTGTTTTTGTTAGCTGCGAAGTTGTGTCTGACCCATCGCGACCCTATGGACAACATTCCTCCAGGCCTTCCTGTCCTCTACAATCTTCTGGAGTCCATTTAAGCTCATGCCTTCAGTGACTCCATCCAGCCACCTCATTCTCTGTCGTCCCCTTCTTCTATTGCCCTCAATCTTTCCCAGCATTAGGCTCTTCTCCAGTGAGTCCTTCCTTCTCATTAGGTGGCCAAAGTATTTGAGTTTTAGCTTCAGGATCTGGCCTTCTAAAGAGCAGTCAGGATTGATCTCCTCTAGGACTGACCGGTTTGATCGCCTTGCAGTCCAAGGGACTCGCAGGAGTCTTCTCCAGCACCATAGTTCAAAGGCTTCAATTCTTTGGTGCTCAGCCTTTTTTATGGTCCAACTTTCACTGCCATAAATTGCAACTGGGAAGACCATAGCCTTGACTATACGCACTTTTGTTGGCAGGGTGATGTCTCTGCTTTTTAGTGTGCTGTCTAGATTTGCCATTGCTTTCCTCCCCAGGAGCAAGCGTCTTTTAATTTCTTGGCTACAGTCCCCATCTGTGGTGATCTTGGAGCCCAGGAAAATAAAATCTGTCACTACCTCCATTTCTTCCCCCTCTATTTGCCAGGAATTGAGATGGCCAGATGCCATGTTCTTGGTTTTCTTAATGTTAAGTTTCAACCCAAGTTTTGCACTCTCCTTCTTCACCCGCAACAAGAGGCTCTTTAGTTCTTCTTCACTTTCTGCCATTAGAGTGGTATCATCTGCGTATCTTAGGTTGTTGATATTTCTTCCGGCAATCTTAATTCCAACTTTTGACTCATCTAGCCCTTCCTTTCTCATGATGTGCTCTGCATATAAGTTAAATAGGCAGGGCGACAGTATACAGCCTTGCTGGACTCCTTTCCCAATTTTGAACCAATCAGTGATTTTGAACCAATCGGTGGTTCCGTGTCCAGTTCTCACTGTTGCTTCTTGGCCCACATATAGGTTTCTCAAGAGACAAATAAGATGGTCTGGTATGCCCATCTCTTTAAGAACTTGCCACAGTTTGTTACGAACCACACAATCAAAGGCTTTAGCATAGTCAATGAAGCAGAAATAGATGTCTTTCTGGAACTCTCTAGCTTTCTCCATAATCCAATGTATGTTAGCAATTTGATCTCTAGTTCCTCTGCCTCTTCGAAATCCTGCCTGTACTTCTGGTAGTTCTCAATCCACATACTGCTGGAGTCCATCTTGTAGGATTTTAAGCATAACTTTACTAGCATGAGAAATGAGTGCAATGATGCGATAGTTTGAACATTCTTTGGCACTTCCTTTCTTTGGAATTGAAATGTAAACTGATCTTTTCCAATTCTGTGGCCACTGTTGAGTTTTCCAAATTTGCTGGCAAATTGAGTGTAGCACTTTTACTGCATCGTCTTTTAAGATTTTGAATAGCTCAGCTAGCTTTGTTGTTGCTCAGCTTTTCTAAGGCCCACTTCACTTCACATTCTAGGATGTCTGGCTTGAGGTCAGTGACCACCTCATTGTGATTATCAGGGACGTTAAGCTCAATCTTATATTGTTCTTCTGTGTAATTTTGCCACCTCTTCTTAATCTCTTCTGCCTCTGTTAGGTCCCTGCTATTTTGGTCCTTTATCATGCCCATTTTTGCATTAAACATTCCCTTCATCTCTCCAATTTTCTTGAAAAGATCTGTGGTCCTCCCTATTCTATTGTTTTCTTCTGTTTCTTTGCACTGTTCATTTAAGAAGGCATTCTTATCTCTTCTAGCTATTCTCTGGAATTCTGCATTCAATTGGGCGTATCATTCTTTTTCTTCCTTGCCTTTCACTTCCCTCCTTTCCTCAGCTATTTGCAAAGCTTCCTCAGAAAGCCATTTTGCTTTCTTGCATTTCTTTTTCTTTGGGATGGTTTTGGTTGCTACCTGTTGTACAATGTTGCAAAACTCTGTCCATAGTTCTTCAGGCACTCTGTCTATCAGATCTAATTCCTTAAATCTATTTGTCACCTCTACTGTATATTCAACAGGGATATGATTTAATTCATACCTGAGTGGCCTAGCGCTTTTCCCTACTTTCTTCAGTTTAAGCCTAAACTTTGCAATGAGAAGCTCATAGTCTGAGCCACAGTCAGCTCCTGATCTTGTTTTTACTGACTGTATAGAGCTTCTCCATCTTTGGCTGCAGAGCATATAGTCAATCTGATTTCTGTGTTGACCGTCTGGTGATGTCCATGTGTAGAGCCGTCTCTTGGGTTGTTGGAAAAGAGTGTTTGCTATCACCATCGTATTCTCTTGACAAAATTCTATCAGCCTGTGCCCTGCTTCATTTTGTACTCCAAGGCCAAACTTGCCTGTTATTCCAGTTATCTTTTGGCTTCCTACTTTAGCATTCCAATCCCCCATGATGATAAGGACATCATTTTTGGGTGTTAGTTCTATAAGGTGCTGTAGGGCTTCATAGAACCGGTCAATTTCATCCTCTTCAGCACTGGTGGTTGGGGCATAGACTTGGACTACTGTGATATTGAATGGTTTGCCTTGGATTCGAACTGAGATCATTCTGTCATTTTGGGGATTGTATCCCAGTATTGCTTTTCCTACTCTTTTATTGATTATGAAGGCTACTCCATTTCTTCTGAGGGATTCTTGCCCGCAGTAGTATACCTGATGGTCATCTGAATTAAATTCACCCATTCCTGTCCATTTTAGTTTGCTGATTCCTAAGATGTCGATGTTCAGTCTTGTCATCTCTTGTTTGACCATGTCCAGCTTTCCTTGATTCATGGATCTTACATTCCAGGTTCCTATTGAGAAAACATCTTTACAGCATCGGACTTTCCTTTCACCACCAGATACATCCACAGCTGAGCATCCTTTTGGCTTTGGCCCAGTCACTTCATTCTTTCTGGTGCTACTAGTACTAGCCCTCTGCTCTTCCCCAGTAGCATATTGGACGCCTTGCGACCTGAGGGGCTCATCTTCCAGCGTCATATCATTTTGCCTTTTGGTACTGTCCATAGGGTTTTCATGGCAAAGATACTGGAGTGGTTTGCCATTTCCTTCTCCAGTGGATCACGTTTTGTCAGAACTCTCTGCTATGACCTTTCCGTCTTGGGTGGCCCTGCACGGCATAGCTCATAGCTTCATTGAATTACGCAAGCCCCTTCGCCATGACAAGGCAGTAATCCATGAAGGGGAAAAACTATATAGAACTGTTTTAATGGTAAAGTCTATAAGATTAGCTTTGCAAGTTCTATTCTGAGAAAAAGAAGCAGGGATGGGGGAGAAGGGGAATATCCTCTTCTGCAAGTGGATTACACCCCCCCCCCAAAAAAAAATCAACTTACTTACAAAAAAAGGAAAGATGGATTTTGAAAAAGTGGAGACTTTGAATCTCTTCTGATAGGAAGATTATAACTCTCATCACTCACTAGAATTCATTTTCTACAAGAAATGAGCTGACCTTACTAATATTCCCTAGGTGTGAATTCATCTTCAGTTCATGGAATTTTACTCTGAAACAATCCTTGGCATGTTTCCATTTTCAGAACCTTATAGATTATTTACAGTAGTTCTTTTTACCTATATCAAATCTGCAGAATCCCCAGCTTTAAAAAATAATCAACTCAATTTAATTTGCTTGAGAAATTAACCTTCTGGAGTTAATTTTAAACTGTTTTGGATCAGTTTAAGTGATGTTCTTTTCCTTTGGAACAACAGATTAAAATAACAAGTACTGCAACATTTTTCTATTGTTCTAAACTACAATTATACATGCAGAATTTGAGCCATTTATTTCTACATCTTACATAGACATCTCTGAACAACATGGCCAGGGTGAAAAATTAAATGTCAGTGGCTTTGATTCAATGGTATTTAAAACAGTGGCAAATTGCTTGGCTTAAAAAATTAACCTGACAGCAAAATGCTTTGAAGAATCCTAGAATTAGTCACCATTTCTTAGCTTTATTAACCTAGTTTTTCCTACTATACTTTCTTCATTTATCTTCATATATACAAATTTCATATGTGCAAATGTGATCTAAAGCAGAAATGCAAACAATTTAAATATTCACATTTAATTTTGTTTTTTTCAGAGTAGCATTCATATAGATAAGAGGAATTTATTAGGATACACATACACATATGCAGTTTCTTTTCAGTTTTCTCCCTTTTATTTGCTTCTGATTATCTTCCTTCAAAAAATATTGGTGTTCTTTGGATTTTCCCCCATCTTTATTCATTAAACAATCATTTAAAACAGTGTATCTAAACATCAGACATTTTAAGATATGTAGATTTCATCTCCCAGAATTCCCCAGCCAGACATGAAGGAGACATACTAAGCCACCACCAACATCTTCAATGGAATGTCATTCACAGGAGAAGAAGAGAACAACAACACAGTACCCTTCCTGGATATTATCTCAGCAGAGCCGAGGATAGCAAGTTAGGAACAGAAGACTATCATAAAACCACCCACATTAACCAAGTGCTCCACTGCCAAAGTAACAGCCCAACCACCCGCAAGAGAAACTGTGTAAGAACACTATTTAGATGAGCACAAACACACTGCAGCACCCCTGAACATCAGAAAAAGGAAACAGATCATCTACAATATCTTCCAATGAAATGGATAGCCACACAATATTATCAAAAAATGCCTGACCACTCAACCATCTACAGCACAATCAACACAAGATATGGATATTATATCAGTGCCATACATCAAAAACATCTCAGAAACTACCAACAGATGAGTACAGCCACATGGCATCACCATAGCACAAAAAACAACTAAAGCTCTTCAAAACATCTTAAGTAAACCAAAAGATCCAACAGCTTCAGAACATAAAACAGAAGTCATTTACAACTTACAGTATAAGGCAGGGATCTTGAAACTTGGCCCTTTTATGACTTGTGGACTTCAACTCCCAGCATTCCTCAGCCAGCATTTCTGGCTGAGGAATTCTGGGAGTTGAAGTCCATAAGTCATAAAAGGGCCAAGTTTGAAGACCCCTGGTATAAAGACTGCAACAGCCCTATGTAGGGCAAACGTGCAGGAGATTAGTAGAGGACAACCATGAACCAACTAGCAGTCAGAAGATATGATATAAATTCCTTAATTTCAGAACAGATGGACAGATTTAACCATAGTTTCAACTGGGAAACTGTGACCATCCTGGACCAAGCCAAGTCCGAAAATGCTAGAGAATTCTTAGAAGCTTGGCACTGAGAAAAAATGACCATTAACAGGTACAAAGACATAAATAACATGAACATAGCATTCAAAAGAGACAATAAAAATATCTAAAAAGGAAACAAAAACTGAAACTCCTTGCCAGCAATCAATACCCAGATAAGGAGAAAATAACACCAAGATTAAAGGTAGACTAACAACCAAACTGTAAACAACACCCCAAAGAACTACCAACTCAGACAAACAGTAAACAACAATCTAATCAAGGAACCACCAAGAACATGCCCACCAAACTGACAGGGCAAAACATTTGTATATAGAAAAAGAACAAACCACACTCCGTTCTAGCACTGATGAAGGCACAAAGAACCCCACAATTCTGGGTTGGCTGTCTGCAAGTCTGATTTGCCATGTTGAAAGATATTTTGAAATATTGGGAAAGCCGTGATTTATATTTTTAAGATCTATGTAATAATTCAACATCTTGTTAGTCCCAGCTAGTAAAGCATAGCCAACCTTTAAGGATACCCTGGGAAGTAAAAAAACTTTCACAGCATTGATATGCCACTTCTATATTGCTGGTAAAAAAACAACATGAGCATATCTATGGAATTACAGCTGAACGAGAGAGAATCTTTACCTTTTTATCATGTATGGTGGCATGGTGGGAGTCAACCTGAATAGCTTACTTTTTTTAGGAGAACTTTCGCTGACACAGGTTTTTCCCAGAAGGGGAGCACTCTGAACAATTCTGTTCTTTGACAGAGGCTAGGAGTTATATCCTACATTATAGACCTTGCTTTTAACAGATGGTCGGACTAAATGACTTCCAAGATTGATCCAAATCAAATATCATATTATTCTTCACTGTATCACCAGATGAATTTGAAATTTATAGCATAATTCTGATACAGCAAGAAAAGTGTTGTGTGTGAGAGTGGGGAGGGTCACATAATGATAGCTAATCTCACAGCAACTGAGATTTAGTTAAAGGAAACATAGTTAATATCACAGGACCACTAAAACTAGAACCCATGGGAGCCATTTTGGTCCAGTGGTTAAGACATCAGGCTGAAAACCGGGAGTCTAATGAGTTCTAGTTCCACTGTAGGTACAAAGCCAACTGGATTACCTTGGACCAGTCACTCTTTCTCTCTCAGCCCTAGAAAGGTGGTAAGGACAAACAACTTTCAAAATTGTGGCTAGAAAACTGCAGAGTCAATTCACCAAGAGTCAATTCTCCCTCTCCTCCCCCCCAAAATAGATGCCTATATAACAAAGTATGAAAATCTTCAAGGGGATACTTGGTCTTTGAGCTCCATTACAAAATGTAGATAGGATAATACAAAAACACTTTTTAATTTCATTGGCTTTTAAATGTCATTAATATCAATATTAAATACCTTTAAGTTGTTTAATTTCAAGATCTATCTTTTTCCCCCAGAAAAATCACAATTTGTTAACTTCTGGAGTTCTCTGTGGTCGTTCTTAAAGAATCCTGCATGACCATGAGTTCTTAGAATTTGGATTTTGGCTATGCAGTACTGCAGAAATGTCAAACACAAGGCCCGGGGGCTGGATGCGGCCCGTGAAGTGGTTTCATGTGGCCCGCGAAGCCATCCTGGAAACAGTAAGGGAACAGCCCCCACTGTCTTGGCCCCGGCCCAGGCTGGCCAGGAGCCAATGTACAATTTCGTGCTGGTCATCTATGCTGAAATACATTCAGTCTTAGCTCCACAAGGCCATCTGGAAACAGCGAGGGACCGGCCCATGCCATGTTGGCACTGTCCCCTCGGCGCATGCTGGGGAGGTATCACCCTTTGTGAGGAATGAAGAAATGTACCATCGCTTGGAAGTGGCCAGCACATGGCCCTGCCTACTTCGGGCAGGCTAGGGGTTGGGCAGAATCTGCTTCTCTTCAGATTCATGCCACCCAGCTCAGCCTCTTGGCACTGTGAGTAGAGCACCCTGCTACCTGCCAAAACCGGGCAGGCTAGGGGCTGGGCAGCATTGCGCAAGTAACATCAACTCTCATGCTGTTCATGGCATCCCCTCCCATAGTGCCCACAAAGCCGGATATGTGAAGTAGGCGAGGGCCATGTGCTGGCCATTTCCAGGCAATAGTGCATTTCTTCATTCCTCAAGAAGGATGACACTTCCCCAGCTGTGTTTCTGCCTGTTTTTCTCCCTCCCTCATCTCAAATATTTTCCCACCACTCTGTTCTTTGGAAGGAAGGAAGTAGAGGGAAGGTCTGAGGAAAGTCCTACCTTAGTCCTGCCCTGCTGCCCTTTCACCATCCCCTTGCCCCCTCCTCCTGGCCTATCCTGGGGGGTCTCCCTATTGCTAAGGAAGCTTTGGATACAAAGCCAGGTCTCCTCACATGGAGAGGGAATGGGCCTCCCTCTTGATTTTGCCCTCATACCCATCATGAGCAACCTGGCTAAGGAGAGCAAGCATAGCAGCAGCAGCCTTGAGGAGAAGGTAAATGCAGCTGGGCACCCCCTTGGGGAAGTGGGGCTGGGCTTAGTACCATGGGTGCTTGAGGGCTGGGCTAGGCATTTTACCTCCACGCCACCGTCCAGTCCCCCCTCCCCATGGCCTGAGAGGAACAGTGAGGCTCTTCCAGTGGACCATGCCTTGGCACTTCCCTGGTCCCATCTCCTTCTGCCAGAGACCCTCAGATCTGTCCCACTCCTGCCCAGGCCCCCATAGGCACCCTTGACACAAATGATGTAGAGCTGGCCATGCCCACCCAGTAGGCCATATGCACTCCAGCCACACCCACCCAGTAGGCCACGCCCCCCCACGCCACACCCAGCCAGCCCCCCCGAGGGCAACTGCAATGCTGATGTGGCCCTCAATGAAATTGAGTTTGACACCCCTGCAGTACTGTATTGGCTCTCGGACAAATGGTAAAACAAGTGTGTGACATGCAGAAGATGCTATTTTCACTACTGTTATCTGAAGATCGAACATACTGTAATGATAGTAATATAAGGGTATTAGAAATATATATATGCTTGAATACTACTTGCATTATATAAGTATTCATAGAATTATAACTGTTCACTGTTAAAATGATTTATCATGCTAAGTTTTTTCTCTCTCTTTACTGTATTTCTTTCACTTTTTGATTAAAGCACTTTTTTGTTATTTACTAAAAGGAATAAAATAAGTAAATAAGCCTAGAAATGTCTCCAAATTTTTCAAGAGTTGTTGGTTACATGATGGGGGGCAAACAAACAAACCAACAAACCTATGCTCACCTCATGGCCTTTCCTTAAATGCAGGGTAGGTAAAGGTAAAGGTAAAGGTTCCCCCGCACATGCATGCTAGTCGTTTCCAACTCTAGGGGCCGGTGCTCATCTCCGTTTCAAAGCCGACGAGCCAGCGCTTGTCCGAGGACGTCTCCGTGGTCATGTGGCCGGCATGACTCGACGCCAAAGGCGCACGGAACGCTGTTACCTTCCCACCGTAGTGGTCCCTATTTTTCTACTTGCATTTTTACGTGCTTTCAAACTGCTAGGTTGGCAGAAGCTGGGACGAGTAACAGGCGCTCACTCTGCTACGCGGCACTCGGGATTCAACCCGCCAAACTGCCGACCTTCTGATCAACAAGCTCAGCGTCCTAACCCACTGAGCCACCGCGTCCCTTAAATGCAGGGTAATTTCAAAGAATCCTTATGATATTATGGATCATAATATTCACTTGTGCAAAGAATCCTGATTTATCACAGCTCAGTACCAGCATGAGGAGATAAAGGTAAGTAGGTTTGTATGTAGCCACTCATTCAGTTTATACTGTATGCCACCTCAAGTGCTATAATAATTCTAGAAAGCAGTTTTTTGTGTCTTTTCCATGAACATCCATATTATTGCATTTCCACCCACAAACACAGCACTTTTTATGGGTGAAATTGCTACAAGAGTATTCATTAGCCCTGGCTTTCCAACTTACGTTAGGGCCATACATTCTAATAATATCTCATGTAACTTGTTAATTTAAGCTTATTTCCCAAAGTTAAAAAAAGACTTAACACAGAAGAATTAATTAATGCTGTATTTTCTCATTCAGTAAGTCTCAGAGGAAATATCTACATTTCCCCAAGACTCCTACATACTGAAAAGTTTGTATAATTCTTGCAAACAAATTTAGCAATTGTAAACTGTAAAGAAAACCGGTCTTCTAGAACTTTAAAGTAGAGCTACCAAAGAGTTTTTAAAAGTCAAAACATTTCAAAAACCAATTTTTAAAATCTCTGATTATAGAATTATTTATATCATTTCTCTTTATTCTAAATGCCTTTAAATTATTTGTTGTTGATTCTGTTAGCATTCCTTACATTATATTTAATTAGCAGTTGATGGAGAGATATGGAGAGATATCAGAGATCATAATCTCTTACATTTGTTTATGGATATTGTTATAGATTTTCTGCTATATCTTCCTCAGTTAGTCAATCAATTAAGTCAGCTGAAAATATGTTTCAGTATAAGCTTTATATAAATATGTCATTGAGTGGTGAAGATGGGAAAGAATGATTTGACAAATTTGCAGCCCATCAATTTTCTAGATAACCCACCAGGGCATTTGCAGGATCCAGTAGTACATTATTAAAGTTCTTCTAGATATCTTGTATCATGTAAACTGAGGTCAACAATTGACTTGCCCACAATGATTTGTTACATTAAAATGTTATATTAATTGTTATAGAAGTTGTTATGGTAATACTGTGTAATGTTTTGAAGATATGCTTTAATTTAATGAAGATGCAAGCTTTATCTTTATCTTTAAAACACCTAATTGAAGCACAACACATTCAAAGTTAAAAGGGCTCCTATACATATTTTCAACTGGTTGAATTTTCCAATGGAAGAAAATAGTTGGCCAAATCAAACTGACTCATTTTATTTCACTGGACTGACTTCATTTTTCTAGGCTGAGATGTTGTTTCAAATTGGATCACTATAACAATATGATTTAAAGCAACAACTTCAGTTGGAACAGAGTAATTCTGTATGAATTCTAAATTTAACAGGCCACATCCTAATTACTATAGAGTTGTCAATTACACTTAAAAATTAGAATTTCCCATGAACAAATTGCCAGAAATGTAGCATCTATCAACTTCATCCTTTCTTTGCAATTGGTTGCAAAGGCATAGAAGGGTAGGCCAGCAGAGGAGAACAAAGAAACAAAGTTCAGTCTCCTCTGCCAATATATCAAAACCCTAAACTGACAGCCTTGTTAGGGACAACACTCAGCTCTAATTGGCCCTAGCTCATGAGAAAGTAGGACAAGGGTAGGCTCCCAGTAGGCTATCAGCAATCTCTCAGAGGTGCATTTGCTGAAGATGTTGAAGCAGAACTAAATTAACAGCTCTCAGATAGTAAATTCCCTAATGTAACAAAGGCAACTGAAAGACAAATAATTTTACATTGACTTCACTCTGAGATCAGCAGGGCAGCGTCATCATAGGCAAAGAGCTCTCTAATTGTTAGCCTGGCATCTTATGGTGTATTTGACTAGGCAGTAATTCAGATAGCCACTTAGATGTTGCAAAGATTTGTTATGAAGATGCAATAACCTCTGCCTTCAACAAAACAAACATTTTGCTTAACATCTTATATGAACTGGTAATATGTGGAAAGAAACATAATCCATCTCATAATAATCCGGTAGTCTTTGACATGGCTTTCTGTGCATCTGCCTGGCTTGTGATCCAGATTAATAATATAGAAGCAATGAGAGTTTATATCTTTAAACTGGGAATTGCCCTATCTGAAGGCCTCCAAAGAACTAATGACAAATAGAGCATTCATCACCTCAGAGCACTGGCAATGTTGGTAGAAAAATGTATCAATAGAAAGAAGAGTGTTCCACGTGCCTCAGCAGGTCCTCTGGCGTTGGTGCCCTGTACAATTATAAGTGTGACAGTTTGAGGGCACCTAGTTATATCTTATGATTCTTTCCTTCCACTTCCTAAGAGATGTACCTGGCAGGTACATCCTAAGATTTCCAGGGTTGCTCCAAGGTTGGCAACTGGGGTGACAGCTGCTCAGCCTCAAACCAGACCCATAATTAATTAATCCTCTCAATTTTTCTATTTCATCTCCTGCATGGCTTGTGCTATACAGCATGTGAAATGTCACTCTCCTCCCAATTGCTTCTTTTCCCCCCAAAATCATACTTCAGGAGAGCTTGTTTGAAGAATTTGTCTTCCTGTGATCCTGTGATTGACCTTTTTCAACCTTTTAAATGCAACTCTTTCCCTAGGTGAGGCAGGGCACCAGTGTATTCCACCAAACAGTTTGGTCCATGTTTTGGGCTGAGGCCTTCAAATCCAGTCTTGTTTTATTTAATTAGGTTTACAAGATCACAGCATCAGAATCTGAGCTGCAATAGCAGAGAACCGATGCACTTAAGTTGCAAGGAGGTGCACACTACGATTTCAGGGCACCCAAGCATTTTAAAAATGCATGTCTGAGCTCGGCTTCTGTCATCTTGGAAGCCTTCAGGGCTAATTTGCTTAATCTCGCTACCATGGAGAAACCTAAGTCGAGGATTTAGAATGGGGCCACCTCTCTGGTTTAAGCAAATTCTGAAGTGGCAGTGCCTGTAAGCACACACATTGTATGACTTTTCCTGCACAAGTCAACTGCTCTTATTTTCATAGTTTACATTTTGGAAACACATTGTAAGACCTGGCAGAACTAGGAAACATCAGGAGCCTGGACAGTTATTCTCAGTAAGAGAGATATTGTTCTAGCACTTGATCCATTCTGTGAATACTGAAGCTTCAAGAAAGCTGACATGTTTAGATTATTTTTTTTAGTTCCATCCTAATTGCTCCTTACTGTCAGCAGAAAATGCTGCATATGATCTGTTGTGTAGTGAGTTTTTCGTGCAGGAAAGGAGACGAGGCAAGTGAGTTCAGCAAAGCTCATGGTTTATTGCTTGCAAGATCTGAACTGAGAATTGGGCTGCAGCCTGCAGCAATTTATAGCCTGGCCCCTAGGCAGCAGCCAATAGGTATGAAGCAACCCATTGCCACCTAGGGGCAGCCAATAGCAGCTCTGGAGATGGGGAGTCTGAGCTGCTGGAGAGCCGTGCTGGCTGTGTGCTCGTTAGTCCTTTGTGTTGTAATGACCTGGGTAATATATTGTTTGTGCATGTGTGTGTGTGTGTGTGTGTGTGTGTGTGTGTGTATGTATACACATACATATGCACATACACACGCACACATATATACACACACACATTCAAATTTCTTTTTGCTGACAAAGAGTTAAATGGGATACACAATGTATCGCAGTAGCGACTTGAGCCCTGCTTAACGCTCCTAGGTTGGAGCTGCAGGGCAAAAGAAATCATAATAATAGAACTGCAATATAGCAAGTTCAAAAACCCAAGGTGCATCGATCAAAAAACTTACACATATAGATATACATATTGAAACTAAGAGAAAGGTAGAGGATGTACTAAATCTGCATAGAGGCATTTTGATATTATGGAGTGGATGACTATATGCAGTATAAATTTAATTGTGAAGAATATATTCCAGGAAGCATGAATCAGTGTCATCAAGTTTATTATGTTTATAAATGTAGGAATACATAGATTGGTATTAGTTGCATATTATGCTCCAGTGAATGGTGATAATAAAAGAACCAGATATCGGTTTTGGAGAAAAATGTGAACTATTCTGAGTGGATGTGATTTAGGAAGAAAATATTTTTTTCTACTGGATGATATGAATAGATGGCTGGGAATAAAATGAGAGACTACAGAAAACCTAATTGGGCCATTAGAATGAATGAATGAATGAATGAACATGGTAACTGGTAAATATCTCCTTAGACAAAAGTCCATTTGTCTCAGATAAGCGGTTTAAATGCAGTGCATTCCAGTGTCATAGAATGCACTGGAACAGTGTTCCGGACCCTTTTTTCTACAGATTTTCCAAGTTTTAAAAGTAACTTTTGAAAATTTGAGGTTTGGTTCACATGGACTTGAATCGCCCTGTCAATTGTCGCAGGTCAGCAGCAAAATCATTAAAACGGTGCATGTGGTCTGCTTGTGTGTCGAGTCCAATGTATGCATACTTCGTTTGTGCTGTTTGTGATGATGATGCTGGGCTTGTGGCACTGCTAAGCTTGTGATTGGTCCTTTGGTCACGCGCTGAGTGCTTACTGTGGGTGGTGACCATTATGTTTTGTTACACAACTGATGTGTGTGGGTGTGTGACTACGTGCAAAAGGTAAATAATTTCTTTATTTTAAAAAATCGTTGGTGAATTGAAAATCTTTTTTTAATTTTTAGTGTAAAAGTGTGACCCCAAATTTAAATATGAAAAAATACTAATTACTTCTCAACTACTAGTCCTGCTAATAAAAAGGCCAGAATATTAACTAACACAACAACAGAACACACGAAAATAATGACACCTATTGATATTTCTGAATCTGATCTTGAGAAGTAAAGCCAAACTACAAATGACTGTCTGGACTGCTGGACCTATGATTAAAAAAATGATTTTTGCTTGAAAAATGAATGGCTCTGTGTTTGCAAAATGAAACTTCGCTGTACACCTTGTAGAAAAGTTGGAATCTTGGAGTTGAAATGAAAATGGGAATGAAACTTTCCAAAGAATGGACCAACAACGAGATAACCTATTACGGCAAAGATAGGATGCAACAGCTGACCTCACTTAAAAAAAATTGATCACAGAGAATCTGCTGCACATAAAGCAGCATTAAAAATAATTGCTGAAAGCGAAATAATGACTCTTGAGAATGTTTTTTAATGTCATTATCTCACAAAAAAATAATAACTGCAAAAAAAATTTCAAACTGCATATAAAATAGCAAAATCAATCATTCCATCATTTTGAAACTGAGATTGATCTGCAAGAAGTGAACAGAGTTGAAATGGGTCATATTTTTCATTCTACAAAAGTGTGTATTAACATTGTTAATCATACAAGTGAAGAAATGAGGAAAACTGGTTAAAGACATTATTGTATCCAATAACAAAATTTCATCGATAATTGATGAATCAACCACAATAAGCAAAAAAATTACCCTCATAGTATATGTTCGATGCTGTGTCGAAGGTGTTGGAATGAATTCACCAATAAGTTTGTTTTTGGACTTGGTAGAACTTGAAAAAGTAACGGCAGAAAAAGTATTTGATTCCTTACTCCAATGTCTTCACTCTTATGAAGATTATTTTAAAAAATATTTGGTTTCTCTGGCTTATGATGGTGCTGCTGTGATGGTAGGGTGTAAAAGTGGAATGATAAAATTGCTGTCAGAACGTTTTCCTTCTATTATAGTTTGGCATTGTGCTAATCACAGACTAGAATTATCAGAAGGTGATGCTGTCAAGGAAACTTCAGGAATAAATAGATTCAAATCATTTATTGATAAACTTTACGTCCTTCACCATGCTTCGGCAAAGAATAGTAGAGAGTTGCATTTATGTGCAGAGTTACTGGGGGCTGAGCTGCTGAAAATTGGAAGAATTTTAAGTACCCAATGGGTGTCATCTAGTTTGCGTACAGTTTTGGTTGTGTGGAATAATTTTGAATCCCTTGTGTATCACTTTGAAGAAGCAATGCATGATCCTACAAGAGATAAAAATGATAAATGCACTTATGATGGCTTGAAAAGAAAAATCACATCTACAGAATTTTTATTGGACCTAGGATTGATGTGTGATGCTCTCCAAGAATTATCAGAATTAAGTTTGGACTTACAGAACTGCAACATGGACCCGTACAAGGCAAATAAGAAAATAAAAATACTGGTACAGATTTTTGAAGAAAGAACACAGAACTTTGGGCCCTATTATAAATGTGCTGTTGCTGCTGTAAGTGATCTTCGCTTTCGTGGAGTTTTACTTCACGAAAAAGATTCAAGAAAGGATCCTCCCATTGACTCAAGTACATTTTATACAAAATTGAAAAAGTCAATCCAAAAAAAATTGTTTGATAGCAAAGATGATGAGTTGACGTATTGGTCTTGCATACTTAATCAAAAACATTGGTCTGAAGATGTTAATACTTAACTGACATTTGGAGAAGTGGAAATTAGAAACTTGTCAATCAGACTGCAACGAAATGAAAGAGAAATGATTCGTGGATTCCGCAAATACATTCTCAAAAAAACATATCCAGAAAAACTGTTGCATTTGATACGGACTCTGAATACCATTCTCATTTCTTCAAGTGAATGTGAATGCGGGTTTTCACAGATGAATCTAATTGCCACCCCAACAAGAGCTTCATTGAAGACTAAGACAATTTCAGCACTTTTGTTCATCAAACTTGTCTGACCACCTCTGAGACTTTTCAATCCTTCAAAGTATGTTGATATGTGGTTACTCAGAGGACGACATTCAGCCATAGATACTAACAGCTAGGAAAGGAGTCGAGAAGATTTGCTGGATGAGAATTCGACAAAACTTTGGAATTTACTATGAACATTTGCCTTAAATACAATAAATTAAATTTATGTTAAAAACTGAATATATAATTTTTAAAAATAAAAGATTAACAAGATGTGAGTTCCAGTACCTTTTTTCTTACAAAAAAATTACTGTTTAAATGTAAATATATTCATGCATTCACATGAAAAAAGAATGAACATAAATCTTACAATATTATTCATTTAATTGTTTATGGTGGAAAACTAAGAGAATTAATGGAGTTTGCAAAGAGAGTGAGAGACTCTAATATGTGTTAATTGTGGATCTTGGGGAAAATGGATACAGAAGAAAAAAAAGAAGTGAATGAATGTAGAATGGATAGAAAGTTGGTTTAAGAAAGAATGTTAAAGCTATTTGGAATAGAAAAAAAAGAGTTATAGTATAGAGTGTCACAGTGGTGTGTGTAATTATGCTAATTAAAATATAAAGCCTGGTAGAATGATGAAGTAAAAGAAACTGTGGATGAGAAAAAATGCATGAGAAAACATTACAAAATGATATTGTAATGATTATCATAATATGTATAAATACAAAATATAATCTTGAAAAATAGTAATGCTATAAATGTTACATTAGATATTATGTTAAAATATTAAAATATAGATTTGTTTGCTTATGATATGGTTGTTCAAGTTGCTTAACAAGTGTATGATAACTGCACTGCTACCTGATAATTGGAAGAATTGTTATTGTTTCCCCATAAGAATGGAAAAATAGCAAGAATTAATGAAAAAACTGCAGTGAAATTAGTTGTTAAGCCTGGTAGTGGAGGGCAAAATTGTGGCTGAAAAGATATGAGAAGTAACAGGCTTTTATTACAACCTTGTGTTGAGCAGAGAGCACATAGACCCAATTCTGCCCTTAAAAAGAACACTGAAGAATATGTGAAGGTAAATGAGAAAGTTGTTAAATATGTTTGAATGAAATAAGTTTGAATTAACATTTTCCATGAATATGGAATGGAAGCTTGGTGGTAAGAGTGGCATAAAATGGAAGTCAAGTGTGCATCAGATTAAGCAGAATAATAAAGAGAAAATAGTGAATGGTTGAAGCTTAAGCAGAAAGTAAGTTAGTAATGTATGAGGTCTCCTTGGTTTTGAATGTGTTTATAGATAACAAATACAATGCAATCCATGTGGTGACATTAGAAGTGCATTGTTCAGGGATGTGACAGTATGCAGCCTTTTGTATGCAAATTATGCCATGTTGTTGGCTAAGAATCTGTGATTTGTAGCAAATGTTAGATAAATTATGTGATGCAACAAGGCATACAGATCTGAAAATTAGGGTATCAAAGTCCCAAGGTAGCTGTGCTTGACAGAAAAATGAATGGCTGGAAATGATACATAGCTGGAACAAGTAAATAACTTATTGTGTCTCTCCCCAGAATGTTAACTAAATATGGAAAAATTTGATAGGGGAATTTTAAAATATGCACACACTGGTAGATAGTCTGTTTGTCTGTTGCAAGGAATGATTTTCTTTTTTTTTTTGAAAAAGAAGTAAAGATGGCTGTATACTAGGGTGTTCTGCTCACTTGATCATGAAGTGAGAGTATTGGGTATGTCAGAAAAACAAAAAAAAGAAAATTGCAAAAAGGGATAGAGTCAAGAGTGAATGGGTGCTGAATGAACATAGATTAAATATAAAAATAACAGACCAGAGTGAAAGAAGTGCTTTGAATGGTGTGACCATTATAGTGAGATCAAATTGCAAAAAAAATATATGAAGGAAGAGTAAATGGATTGAGAAGGTGAAAGACCAAAAAAAACCCCACATTGGAATAGGATTGGTGACATTCTGAAAAAGACACAAGAAATTTAATGACCAAAAGTCAGTGGATAATAGAGTACAGGGTTGTGATGGAAGCAAGAATGATATGCCAGGTTACAAAGGTATGAAAAAGCACAGTAAATGATGTTGGCCATTTCTTTTTCTTTACACGTGTTTAAATTCTTTGGCTTCTAATTTCTTACTTATTTCTGTGCCATGCAATAGTTCCTGAAAGGAAAGAATATTCTGTAGGTCTCTGAAGAATCTTGTATCTCTAAGAAACTTCAGAGGCTACAGAAGGATCATCCTATAAGTTTAAAATGTTTAATAATGCGAAAGGCAAATTTACTCAAAATGAGAAGGGACAAAGTCTTCTGTTGGAATGTTGCTAACACTGGGACCAAAAATAGGTATTTGTATGTCATAGATGGTAATACGTCCACCTAATAACTTTTTAAGTCTAGGCTTAGCAAACATCTTTTGGCTTAGTACAATAGCCATTGATATCCCACACAAATTGCAAATACGCATATTTTATATTATATATGGAACTTGTATGGCTTACACAGAATGCATATTTCATTTATTTATAGAACTTATACACTTAGTCCTCAACTTAAGCCCTCAAGTTCTGCCCACCTGGGGGGTAGGTTCCCCCCCACCTCAGTCACATGACCATACTTCGATCTCTTGGCAATTAGGCTGCATTTATGGCTGTTTGCAGTGTGCCACAGTCATTTGACTGCATTTTACAGCAGTTTTGTTGAAAACTGGAATTAACTTCTGGTTTTGGGCAACACTACATCCATAGCAAAATATTGGCCTGCTTAATGACTGTGGATTCATTTAATGACTGTGGTGATTCACTTAACAACCATGACAAGAAGGATTGCAAATTTGGTCAGTCGTATGGCCAACTAACATGAATTACAAGCATGATGGGCAGGCTCTATTATGGTTGTAACATGAGGACTACCTGCACAATGATCCTAGGCAGCCCACAGCAAGACCATGGTTGAGGAGATGTGAGGGTAGTTTTGTTACATTCTCTCATCTGATATTACTAAACTATTATGACCTTTTGGGCAATTTTAGGGTAAATGAATATCCTACTGCTAGGAACATTGTGTTTCCAATAACTGCTTTAAGATACTGTCTGTCTCTTCTAATTAAGAGTAAAAGCAGCTCTGAAAAAGAAAGTGGATCTGGGGTTCAGTGTATCTTTTTCCCCCCTAAGGGTATACAGTAGGGTCTAGCAATATTCTTGAAAATACAAGGTTAGCACTTTGCGGTATCATGCTAGATTCCCATTTTAAAAAATAAAATAGAATAAAAATTTTAAATTAAATCATTTTGGGAATGGATTATTAAAGTATTGGGTGGGCAACAAGGAAAGTATTTGCAGGTACATAGGACTCTATGGGCATCAAGTTGGGATTCAGCCATTAAAGCAGATTGGGTATTGCAAAAATGATTGACTCAGTTATTAGTGCTCACATTTCTCCCCAAATGGAAATGTGCTAATCACTAGACATTATATTCAAAGAATGGAAACAGATTGCCAAGTCACTCAGGCATCCTTTTTCTTCCTGCTTCTTTCTAAAATACACAAAGCCAGTCATGTAGTGTGGAACAAAAAGATACTTCAGACCTGATGAGATTATTTTCAAAACAGAGGCCTGTTTTACATTGAAACCTGAGAACTGAGGCAACTGAATCAATGCAACATTTACACTGAGGTGCTAAATAAAACTAAGGACACCGTCACTCATACCATTTTTGAAAGCTTGTGACCATAGGACCTGCCAACTATTCTCCAAAGAAGAAGGTGGGGAAGCTCATGTTGGTACATTGTCTCTATATTATATTGGCAAGCAATGTTTATATTATAAACATTTTTTAAAAGGAAGCTTTGTCTAATGTCAAGGGAGAATAAACCATAAAAAGTAGAATTTGTTCTGGCAATAATATTCACTGTTGGGAAGGGCAGAGCATTCTATGCACTGAGAGATATTTTATTGCTTTTTCATTCAGTTGAGGGATGTTCCTTAGCAACACATTGTAGATACAAGATGGCGTCTTTTTGAGCTGTATTTCAAACTAAACTCTGTCATTTTGAATGTTAGTATTGGAAGAAATCTTATAGGTCATTAATGAAAGAAATCAAGAATGAGAGAAACACCTCCCCCAGCAGATGGCTGTCCAGTCTTTGTTTAAGAAATCTTCATTAAGGATAGCTCAACATTCCCCTCATTAATTGTCATACTTCTTCTAATTCAGGAAATATCCCCTAGTGTTTAACTGCTATCCAACCTGGTATAATTTATATTTATTTATGACATTTAATCCTGGAGTGGCAGAGAAGTAGGGCAGCCTCTTACAAAATGAAATAGAAAGGAAACAAATCAGCAAAAATGAGATTAAAGGAATCACAGATTTGCATGTTCTTTGGAAGAATTACTATAATTTCCATGCTACACATCAATCCGTGGCAAAGATTGTGACTGGATAACCAGTATTATTTGCTGTCCAAATAATCAGGAGTAACTTAAAAGCTAGTGCTGCTTTGTACCTTTCTAGTATAGTTATTTGCCTTTGACTCCAACTCTTCAAATAGATGACACCTTACATTTCCTGTGTAAATAAGCCTCATGGACACACTGAGAAAAAATATTATTTTTCTATGTGACAACCTCTCATATTTGAAAAAAAATGTTACAATATGCTTAAGGGATGTGTGATCCTCCTGATGTTCCTGAACCCAACTCACAATTTTTATACTTTTGTCTGTGCAGGCTGAGGGTGATATTAATTCAAAATCATATAATATAATATTTGGACAATGCTGGCTGAACAATGACATCTATTTTTGTGGTAGCAGTTTTTCTGTGGATAGCAAGACTCTATGAATATAGATTCAATCCAGTTGGTTCTTCTTTGGTCTCCAAATACAAAGTTAATGTTCTTAAGATCTTTTTATCCAAAAAAATCATAGTGCAACATAGGTGTGCTTCAAGTTCATTGGTTTCTATGAACTTAATTATAATTCTTTGTGTCTTAGAATTAAAGTATAGTCACCCAGAGTTTGTTATAAGATGTGCAGCTATATAACTGTTTTAAATAAATAAATAAAATAAATATAGTGCAATGTAAAGAAGCAAGGTGGCTGACTTCCGAGATTTTTCAACAGATGGCAAATACCCACAATAATACAACCATGTGTCTCCCTTTTACCTCTTTATGTTAAACACTTAATTTTGATGTGAAGCCACTGCCAACTTTTTTTTGCTTCATAGATCTAATTCTTTTAAAGATTGCTATTTTTACATCTTACAATCATAAATTTTATGCTTTAATTACACTTCCTTTTTGCCAGTCTTTAATCTCTCACAAGTTATTCTACAAAAAAATTTGATCAGCTACAAATTCTTTTTTTGACAAGATGGAGAGCAACAAGAATCAAGCATACACACTCTCAATCATTTTTTTTAAATAAGAAATTTATTGCAAATATAGAAATCGATTTTCTCCATACAGGAATCTCCGATTCAAGGGGAAAAAAAGTCGTGCCATTCAGTTTAAAACATGGAGTGGCGAGAAACAAAAATATATATTAAATCAAAATTAAACCTAAAATAAAGTCAAATTTCAAAAATAAATCCCCATACACAACCAAGGTTCACAGGATTGTAACAGGAGGAGGGAACCCAAGTGGCTGGTGAGGACCCAAACCGGCAGCTGCCTCAAATTGTATATTACATTCAAGGGGAGCAGAAGAGGAACTCAAGAAAGAAACTGGGGGAGGGGTTACCCCCCCACTCTTGTACCTCAATTCTGTGCTTGTGGGTGGCAGGGCAAAGCTGAGATTCTACCCCTTTTATAAATGTCTCTTTTCCCACATATTGTGGTGTAATAGACTGCCCCAATGTCCTCCAGATGTTTAGGATTCCAACTCCCTGAATTCTCAACAACTGGGAATTTTAAGAATTGCACTCCAGGTTGGGACCAGGCTAGGAAAGGCTTTATTACAGGATTGGGAGTGTAGGAGACACCTGAAAGCAAGGACATTCATAGGAATTAAAGGTCAAGAATGGAGGAAATAGGGAATGGGAGAAATAAGAATCTATGACAGTGTTTCTCAACCTTGGCAACTTTAAGATGTGTGAACCTCAACTCCCAGAATTCCCCAGCCAACTTGCTGGCTGGTGAATTCTGATAGTTGAGATCCACACATCTTAAAAGTTGTCAGAGTTGAAAAACACTGTTCTGGGGAGGTTCATCCATCCATCCAGATGATGAAACAAGAATGTGTACTTGTATTTGAGGACAAACATCCCATTTGCAGTCTCTTTTCAAGATAAGGTTGATGTCCTGGAGCTTGTGAAGTTAAATCTTCATTGTGAATAAGATACAACAGAGAGATGCTTGAGTTTCTCCCCAGTTTGCAATAGAAAGGACTATCCATGAAAATACTTCAAGATAGTTAACATCTGTTTCATGGAATAAAACATCACAAAGTACCTAAAAGCAAAGATTTTAAGAGCATAGTGGGGGTGAAATTTTCCTCAAACTCTGGAAATATCCCCCCACAAAAAAGGAAAAAAATAAAATTCAGTACAAAATACTTCACAGTGAAATTCATTAAAGAACAACTTCCCAATGTTGTAGTTCATACACTGTGACTCTAGGGAGACAGTTGCCCCTGACCCTTGAAGGATTGCACTTCTATTTATGTGCAGCATCATGGCTGTTGAACAATGGATTGTGGCCTCCATGTAAACATGGGAGTTTCCACATGGAAAGATGAACTTACTGTACATTATCTTTACTACTCCTTTGCATGTTAGGCCAAGGAAACTGGAGCAGATATAACTGTTCTTGGTTTTCTTTTTTCTGTGGCTGCATTCTTCTCAAGTAGCTTTGGCTGAATTAGTGATGCTTAACTCAGGGAAAGTTCCTCTTGCCATATTGTCTAAATAATGTACTGCATCATGTTATGCTTTTTCTAACTAACATATATAAACTTATATTTAAGGGGAGTGCCCACAATTGCCCACAATGTTTCAAGTACCCTCCAAATTGCTCTTGCCCAGATTCATATCTGCTTCTTCATCTAAACTTCTGTTTCAGCAATTTAGCACACTACCTATGCTAATATTCCAGTGGAGCTCTCATTAAAATATTTATTTTCACTGCTAACTTGAAATCTAATCTGATTATTTTGTTTCAGATATATTTTCTCTCCCACCTTCAATATTTTTATTCTTACCCCACCATAAACTATTCTTTCTTCTTTCATCTCATCTTCTCTTTATTATTATTCTGAAATCAATCTCAGAAATTAATCATTAGGATTCATCAAAGAAGAGGTGAAAACCACTATCACTGAACTTTTGGTCTGTCTCAGGCTAGAACAAAGCCAGTGAAGGTTCCCTGGTTTCTTATGCCTATTTCACTAATCTCAGCAGTCACCAAATGCTCACCCCATAATTCCCCATTATTCCAAACATGTCTCTGCATTTGCTTGACTCACCTTTCAATAGTACTAAGAGCAACAGTGCATTGCAAGGGGGGGTGGGTTACTGTTCCCTCTATTCTGTGGTGGGATTCAAATATGTGAACAACCGGTTCTCTGTGTGGATGCCACTTCCAGAAGTCCATTCTGGGCCTGGGCAACAAAAAATTAGCTACCGGTTCTGCCGAACTGGTGTGAACCGGCTGAATTCCACCACTGTGCCTATTGCCTTAACATATGGATTAATAAGATATTCAGATGCAAAGTCTCTTTTCTCTCCTCTTGTCATCCACCATACTTGAAAGTAAGCAGTAGTAAAGATGAAGTCAGAGGATGGGCAAGTGGTTTAGGGACAGCCGTTAAGAACAGCATGGGCTGATGGGCATTTATTTTAATTCTTAAGATTAGCTTGGGGAAATGATACAAAAGGTACCATTTATATATATATAGGATGTGAGAATTTCTTGAGTATCTAAGGCAATCATGGAAGAGCTTGAACTAGTCAGTTAAGCTGACTTTGAGGTTCTTTGCTGCTACTGCTCTCATTACATTATTTATTTATTTATTTAATTTTGTTATAATTCTTCAGGATCAAAATCAAATCACCACCATTTCTGCTTTATTTTCCTAAGATGATTTTTCTATATATTCCAGTCAGAAATAGACAGGAATTTATTCTGGCTTCTCAAGGACTAAACTTTATTTAAATCCAGCTTTCTCTATTCATATTACTACTTTGTGCTCACAAACTCAGGCAAAACTGTTTAAATTCTGCTCTGTATTTGTTATTTGGCCCAGTAGTATAAAAAGTAGAGTAAAAATGGTGAAATAGAGGGAAAGAAGATAAGTGACCCTTGGGGGGGTGCTGTGGATACAAATACATACTTTAGGCTAGACTACAGCAGATTCTAAGACATTTTCAATAGAAGGGAATATATGTAGCTTAAAATTG
Source organism: Vipera ursinii (assembly GCF_947247035.1). Classification (NCBI taxonomy): domain Eukaryota; kingdom Metazoa; phylum Chordata; class Lepidosauria; order Squamata; family Viperidae; genus Vipera; species Vipera ursinii. The sequence goes on along the minus strand of NC_139515.1, from coordinate 63,403,416 downwards.
AACATCTATGTAACTAGATGAGGCAGCTGGTATTTTTCTTTTTAGGGACACTTGAAAATCCTCAAACTGTGCAGCCCTTGGTGTTGTCTAAGCTCGGCTCTTTTTCTTGCAGATGTTTCATCACTCAACTAGGTAACATCATCACTACGTTCTAAGAACTACAAAGGAAAAAAAACCACATTGCCATCAACACTGGAAAGGAAAGCTACTGTACAAAGGGAACAAACTCCACTCTCTCTCACACTGATAATGTTACATAGTTGGGTTATGAAATGCCTGCAAGCAAATACTAAGCACAAAAAGTACCAAGGAGTCCACAGACATTTTCATAATAAAAGGATTCCAGTCCACCAGTCAATTGTATACTGGATGGTAACTCTGCCATAATTTTAGAAAAATATACACAAATTTTGTTTTGTATCATTGTGCCACTTTTTATATCTGAACCCAGTCTTAATAAATTCTGGGTTCATGACAGGGACCCAACATTATGTGGCTAAACAGCTGATGCCCACATCATGTTATGTGAAAGTTTTATTCTAGTGAAAGCAGTGGGATTAACCAGGAATTGAACAGTGAAGAATGTGAAGCAGCTTCACCTCTAGTTTTACTCCTCTTATTGGTTAAAGACATTTCTCTTTACCTATATTTAGTCCAGTTCCCAAAACCCCTTTCTATGTTTCTTAGCCTTTGCTTCTTTTCTCTTCCTATTGTGTTCTTTACCCCAAACAATCTCCTTCTGTCCCATGTTCTCTCTTTTTGTGGAGGCCCCTTTCCCATGACCTCCTATCTGCTCCAGGCTGCTGTCTTTGAGAACTTCCAGTAAAGATTTTAGCTACTCAGCATTACAAGCACATCAGTGCTGCTTCAGCCAACATTCCTTTACATAAATTTTCAATTGTTATTCATGAATATTTCACGCCCATCTCAGGAAGAATTATCTGGCAAATAAAGCTGGGAGAGCACTGCAGTATTTACAAGAGTTAGGATCTAGTGTCTTCCAATTGGATCAAAACTTCAGCAGTGTCCTTTTTGCAGGCCAAGGTTCTGTATGGAAAGACCACTTCTTTGTTGTTCCCTTATTCTTCTCCAAATCGATCACAGGAAGACAGACTGCATCCAGAATCTGTTCCGTGAAAACACACTGCCAAAATTCCATCTTTGACGCTTCTGTTCCAATGAAGTAAGAGGTCCTAGCAAAGGGAGCAGAATCCAACTCTGGCTTTCCCTCTTTTTTCATTAGGATAAACAAAATGTCTATTGCTCCATAACAGTTAACATTATGGACAATGAAAGCAAGTTGGAAGCCCTCCAGAAGAAATATCAAGTTTCTTCTCCAGTTTCTCTAGGAGAAATTCTCTCCTCAGAGATATTTTGGGACTTGTAAGGAAGAACTATACTAGTGGGAAACTAAATGAGGGATGTTAATTTAGTGCATATCTCCACTATAAAGGGCTATCAAGGTCATGTACACTATAGCATTATTATTTAATCATAGGCAAAAAGAACAGGAGGTGTAATCTACTGTGTCCAAGGGGACACAGTAGACACAATCTACTGTGTCCAAGGGGAGACTTTCCATGTAAACAAATTGCTTCAAATTCCCAAGGTGCCCTTAAAAAGCCTTTCATTTCCAAGATATTCTTAAGATGTGAGTTTTCAATCTATTCCTGAACAACAAATCTGCCTCTGCATCAGAAGAGTCAACTAGTGAACTAATGTTTGGCCTTGCTATACCAGCATTTCTAAAGATTTATGAGAGTTAATTGTTACAGGATGAGCATGAATTAATGGATTGGGGCCACACCTCTGAAAATTAACCAAGCTGAAACCAACTCAGAGAGTTTTGTAAAGGCAACATACCCGCAGGTGAATTAGAGTGGCAGGTGCTATTTTTTTGTTGTGGCACCAGGTTTGGGTTCTCTTTGGAGTCCACTCCCTCCCAAAGTTTTCAAATCACAATGGTGGTCAGGGGAATATGGGGAAGTTAGGAGTGAAGTAAAAGGAAAGAGCAAAGGAACATGATTAGGTTTAGTCTTGACAAACCAGCACATACACAAAAGATGTTTTTGCTCAGAAAAATACAATAAAATCATCATGCAGATATAATGCTTAGATCTTCTCTTTTCCAACTTTGGGTATACTTTGTAATTACTACAAGTCTGAAAACAGTGGCAGGAAAGCGGTGGATACAAAAGCAAAGGGAAAATATTATTTCCCTATTATCTCCCCTTTCTACTCTTATCCCCTGCTGAAATAGTCTCAACTTGTGCAAACTTTATCCACAGACTAAGGCTTTCATTGTAGTGCATAAAAAGGGCATGGATCACTTATGCCCTGTAAATGTCCATGGTCTGGAAGATGCTGGGTTATGGTCCCAATACCTTTTTTTTTCTGAATCTTGAATTCTATTCCTTTTCAGAGGGGTATCAGCAAAGCTGAAATCAATAACAAAGAAATTCCAATCTCTTATAAATATTGTTATACCACATAGGGATTATAGGATGATAGACAGAGGCTGGAGTGAAGCAGTATAAATGGAAAAGAGGGTTGTTTGCACCATTAATCCACCATCACCACTCTTTACCCTGATTCCGAGTCAAAAGGCAAATTATTTTACTGCCTAAGGATTGCAAAAATCTATCTGCGATGGTATTTATATGCCTTTTAATAGAGGAAATGAAAGAAATTTTGATTGCTCAGTTTCTACAGTAGAAGCTGACATTCATGGGGAACAAAACCAGGAAGTTTCTCATCCCACTCAAATATGAAAAGCAACCTGCATTCTAAGATAGATTTGGACAATTCTATGGCACTGAGATGAGCCAGGACTCATATTGTAATTCTACATGAGTCAGTGTTCCTCAGCAACCCAGAAAATCCATCATACATCTTTTGCTACAGCTGAAATATTCTAAAAATGTCCTTCTGAACAACCCTACTTCCACTTCTCTATCTCCCATTCCCTAGTGTTTTGGGGGAGTCATAAACTGTGCTTGTTCCTGCTCTTATGTCTATCTAGGATCAGGCAAGCATGGAAGAAATACACAGCAACAGGGAAGTTATCCCACTTACTTTAGGATGGGACCATACGATGTCCTACAGCCCTAGTGTGCTTGCCTACAGCCAACATACTGAAAAGAATCCCCTAGTATGTGATCAATGTGTGACAAAACAGCACACAATACAGGAACATGCTGGCATGCAAAGAGGCTGTGAAAAATGTCAATTTCTTAATAAATGCACTGAGACCAGGACAGATGTCAGTATCCTTCAAGATGCATGCCTGCTAAATTTTCAAAGAATCCTAATATATTCTTTTTGTTTAGGATTCAAGCTACTCTCAAGGCCTATTTTTTTTATTATTTCCCCTCAAAAGTATTCATGTGTGGGATCCCAGATGGACCTCAAAAACATATTCCAGACATTTATCCAGTGGTGGGATTCAAATATGTGAACAACTGGTTCTCTGTGGGGATGCCACTTCTGGGCCTGGGCAACAAAAAATTAGCTACCAGTTCTGCCGAAGTGGTGCGAACCAGCTGAATCCCACCACTGCATTTATCCTAGAATACTATAAAGGATCTACTTTTAGGGTTCATCTTATTGACAGAAAGGATAGCTGGATCCAGTGGTGGGATTCAAATATGTGAACAATCGGTTCTCTCTGTGGATGCCGCTTCCAGAAGTCCATTCTGGGCTTGGGCAACAAAAAATTAGCTACTGGTTCTGCCGAACTGGTGCGAACCGGCTGAATCCCACCAGTAGCTGGATCCGATATAAGCCTCAGCTACTAAGATTTGTTTTTTGGGAATCCACCAGTATTATCTACTTTCACTTCACCAAATGTGTTTCTCAGGGTCCTTCATTGGATTCCTCAGAAAATAAATATCTGAATTTCCAACCCAAGAATTCCTTTCTGGGATCACAGACCTCACTTGGTTTCATTATAAATGAATCCCTGAGATATAATATAAACCAACAAAAGGCTGGCATTTCCATTTGTGAACTAAGTTTTCTGTCTTCACTCTTTTGGCAAAGAGAAGGGTTTTCTCCTATGGTTGCTGAAGCACAGTGTCTACCAGAAGTGAAGCTAGGATGAAGGAAAGATATCTGCCCATGACCTCCCAGAAATAATGGCTCTTCAACTTTTTGATTGTTTTCAGGAATGAACTTTCCCAAGAAAGGATGTGGATCCCCTTTCCCATGCACACTACACTGTTGCCTTCTTGGTTTACTTTTCCATGTCACCCAGCATCACACATTATTCCTAATACTGTCTTTCTGCAGGGAGGAGAGGAAATCTTGCAAGATGGAAGAAAGGCTAGTTCTGGCTGCAAGGCACCCATCCATCCTCAGTTTGAGTGTGTAATTCAGGGAAGCATATTTCTTTTCTTGCAATGAAAAGGAAGTGAATCAGTTTGGTGTCTTGAATCTAGAATTTCCCTGGTTCTTCTCAGAGGGCAATATTACCAACATAAATATTTTGAGAAGAGTTTTCTCCTATGAAAGTTCTTGCCCAATGGGGTTAATCTTTGAAAACAAATAGCTAATGTATTCCGTGGCCGTAGCAGCTTGTGCTTTGTTGGTGTGTTCTGAGATAGGCCAGCACCAGGGGAGAAAGATAATCTACTAGTGATGCATTTTTGCTGTACCTAAGAATTCTTGTTGCAAGGCAGGCGGGTGGGCAGTGGAGAAAGGATATGCCATATCCGCTGTCATGGTAAAGTTTATCAAATCAGATAAAAGGCTGTAGAAACATTTAGCAACATGGAGCCTCTTTTCTCTTCATGCAAGAAAACAGATTTTTCTCTAGCCTATTAGATCATTTTGATACCATAAAAATCAATGGGATAAGTTAGCCATGATTTAAGTCCCCATGAATTCATTGGGAGCCAAGCGCATCTTATCAAAACTGGATTTTACTCCAATCTCTTCCTAGTAAAATACTTAACAATTTCAGTCTTTATAATAAAGCAGAGCACCACAGAATGGTTCTCTCCATATACGAATATGAATGTGTCAGAATGTATGTATACATCCACAGACACATTTAATTATCTGTGCCAACTAATCAGTCTTAACTATGGTGACTGACGTTCTCATGAGAACAATTAAATAACTCAACTCATCCCTTCATCACTGGCTCTGAATCATTTTCTGCTGTATGTCTTCTCAAAAATATAAGGAAATATAATGGTCAGAACAGGAATATAGCAGCTGCAAAAAACAACAACAACCAAGTAATGGAGAAAAGATGATGTCAGCAAGATGGTAGGAAAATATGTGAACTTGGTCTGTTAGCCAATGCAATCAACTAGTATCTATGCCTTCCTCCCATCCATATGCCATTTGTATGCTTTGTTGGCAAATCTTGTCTAGCTTAACCACAGAATGTTTTCTTGAAGAATTCCATGCTCCCCCCCCAAGGCAATCCTTCATTTTTCTGTTGCAAGATCACCCTAAGCTGTATCCTCCCAGCCTCTGCAGCATTCTATTGTTTTCAATCTTGTTACCACATAGGTCCAATTCTGGCATTGAGGTGTAATGTTTTCTTCATGGAATGTCATGGATCACAGCCAGTTATTTTCAGTGAAACAGCCAAGATGAACTCAGCCCTGTAAGGGAGCACAGTATATCTTGGGAAGGAGTTGTGTGCTATCCCCCAAGTCCATATGCTGAGGTTTGTTTGGAGTTAGAACTCCTTGAGATTCTAGAGGGATTGCAGCTACTCAAGCTCTTATTTTGGCATCCCCTCTTGATCAGGGCCAGACTGTACAATTCACTTTTCTTGGAAGACAACTGAAATTCTACTGAAATGTGGGGATACCTCTCCCTTCCTGACAAACAATGAAGAGTACAAAAAATACAGAGACTCTGTAATATATCTGCTTCATCTCATAATTCTTTCCCCAATAAAGGAAAATTATATCCTGCATCAGCCTACATTAATTGACAATCCTGAGCATGTGAGGATAGGCAAAGAAAGCTTTAGATGTTGTTCTTGCTTTTGCATGCACAAATCTCAACAAAGATTGATGGAATAGGGAGCACAGAAGATCCTGAGTGAAACCTTAATGTGTGTTACATCTTTGACTTGACTTTGGGATCTTTTAAATGTTGCCATAAGTGCATGTGCATCAGTGACTTGACTCCCAATATAGTCACGCCTCAAATATATTCACTTGGTCTGCTCCATCATGACTAAGTCTGGATTCAACCTATTCCACGATCAATGCAGCCGAGGTAATATTTCAGTGGTCTATCCACATTGAGAGCATATAGACTTTTCCCAGAGGTCAAACATGCCTACTCGCAGGAGAGGGCTGAATGCACATTTGCTACACAAATGCCCCCCCCCCCCGACACAAAATTAGGTGACTGAAATGCTACTCCAGCTTTATGTGAACATCTCACAGAAAACTATCTCCCATGCACTTGAGCATCGTTTGAAAGAATCCTGGCAAGCACAGTAAAGAAAAGAAAGGATATAGAAGCAGAGTGATCACTCTCCTCCTCACCTTTGTCACGAAATGAGTAAAATCACTTCCTTTTGTGGAACAAAATAAAAGTAACCAAAATGTGATGGTTAGTGTCTTAGTCTATGCCTGGTAAGCATCCCTCACCTCCTGCCTCTGCTACCTACAAGTCCAGTCATCCCCTTCTCTTCACCATAGAATAAAAGGAAAAGTCTCCTCCCCACCATCTGAAGGAGTAACAGTGGTCCCTGTAACACAATAGAGACACCTCATTTCACTTGGGGGTTTTTTTCCTGTGGTTTTTTTTTGTAAACTTTAAGAAATGGTCTGTTTCTTCTGTCAGATTTTTTTTTCCCACAGTCAGGTGGGGGAGGGCATTAATTTGTTGTACAGTCGATTTATCTTCCTTTTAATGAGAGAGTCACAACTTTTGTTGAGCAGATACACCTTTCCAATAATCCAAGATATCATGCAGATCTTCATCCTTGGCAAACTGGACTTTCTTTCTCAGGGCATGACCAGCTGCCATATAGACCTCCTCTCGGTGGTGCTTCTTGTAAGGTCGGAAACGCTCCCAGATCTTATGGGTGCTCTCGGAAGAGTACTCTGGACTGGAGGAATAGCCCGAGAAGTAGTGTCTAGGTGAGAGCTGAGAATATGTAGAGTCCCGCTTGGAACGGGAGAGTGGCTTAAGAAAGGACACCCGTTGGCTTAAAGTGTCACCACTCTCTTCATAGTAGAGGGCTGGAAAGGAATGCCGGTGTTCACTGCAGTGGTAAGGTTTCACTTCCAAGTGGTGTATGGCACCTGGGGACACAAGGGGAAGATGATCCAAAGGACTGTTGAGTGGACTTCCTTTCTCGATGTACTTGGAATCTGCTTTGCTCAAAGGAGGATGATCAGGTACATCAAGACTGAAAACCTTAGCACTTTTGATGGAGCCACTGGATGAGACACTGCAGGTTTTTCTTGTCACAGCAGCATCTGCACTAAGCTGGCGCTGCAGGGGATGGTGGGAACTCTCCTTATATGGTGGAGAGAGAAAACTTGGTCGCTCCATCCCAGCAGAAGAACTGGCTGGTATGGACTGGCATTCAAAAGCCATGTCAGAATCAACACCACCCCCTCCTCCCAAGAAGGAAGCTGAGTCCAGCTTCAGGGCATCAATACAATTGTTGATTATCTGATTCACTTTGTCTACTTCCTTGGCAATTGTTGAGATTTCAGCTGCTGAACCTTGGCCATTATCCAGTTCATGCAGATCATCATCCCTCTGTGACCTGTCCAGCCCATCCCCACCACCGGTCCTAACCTCAATGTAATTGCCTTTTGTGGTGACCTTGGGAGTTTCCATGCCAGTTTCCATAGATTTGGATGAAGGTATCTTCTCTCCAATCATGGATGGAAGAGAGGACATCCGTGAGACAGGGATGACTGGTGGTTCTCCCAATTTCTGTGATGGATGTACAATTGAACTGGTATCAATATCTGAACCATAGCGCATCTCCAAAATAGTTTTCTTGACATTGAGAGATTTTTGTTTTTCCTCTTTCATCCTACGCTTCCTCAAGCAATAATAGACAATGCCAAGGATAATAACCATACCAAAAAGGCAGCCTAATATGGTCATGATATAGTGGGTAGTGGTGGATGTACTTGGTATTGGCTCTTCCCTCCCTTTACTCCTTGTGGCAAAGGAGAGGCAAGTGTGGTTATAACGTTTGGAGTTGCGGATTGAAGCAACACAGAATGTATAATCTGTGTGAGCCTTCAAGTGGGTGAGAGTGACTGATTCCTTCTTCTTCTTTAGAGTCATTACATCAGATATATAGCTGTTATTGTACTGAACCAGAACATACATCTTGCTAAAAGGAAATGGAATGGTCACCACTAAAGCCGCTGAGTTGATGGATACCTGCTGGAGCTTTATGCTTGGGTTAGAGGAAGAATCAGTGGTGGAAGACGCTGGAGGTTCAACGGAGAGGAAGTCCCCTGGGCTAATGCCTGAGTTTTCAGCATTGTCATCTGGATCCCTTTGAGGATCTGTTATGAATTGTGTAGGTCTGATCCTGGAGATGGGTGGAAAGGTTCCATCCCCACACATTGACTTGAAAATGGTGATAGCATTGCGGCTGTGGTGTGGCCGAGGCATCAGAAGCGGATAACCAGCAAACTCTCGGGGAGTCTCACACTGCAGGCGATCATAGTTTTTTGTGACATTGTTGAAAGCTACCAACCACATGAGGAAACCATAGAGGTTGCAGTCACAGTTGAAGGGATTCCCAGCTAGCTCACATACCATTAGGTTGTTCAAGCTGGTGAAGGTGCTTCCATCTAGCCGACTGAGACGATTGGAAGATAGGTCAATACTGATGAGGCTAGGGCATTCCATGAAAGCACTGGGAGTAACCACCTCTATCAGATTGTGCTGCACAAAGAGGAACTGAAGCCGGCCCATGCCACGCAGCATACCCTCAGTCAGATTGGTGAGCTTATTGTAGCCCAGCTGCAGCACCTGCAAATTTGTTTGGCCCATGAAAGCTCCATCCTCAATGTAGGAAATCTCATTTTTTGTTAGATTCAGATCTGTCAAATTACCAAAGCGGTTCAGAGAGGAGTAGAGCACCACCTTAAGTTTGTTCTCATTCAGCCGCAGGTCATGCACAGTGCTATTGATATGCTGGGGAATGGTTTCATAGGGTGGTTGATTCTGACTGCAGATAGCAAGCCACACATAGCCTTTGTCTCCTTCGATCAGCCAACAGTCACAGTGGACTATCACAGGAGCAAAAATAGAGAGCAGGGTGGCCACCCAGAATCCCAGACGGAGCATGGTGGGCTACAGTGCCCCCTATAGGCAAAAAGGAGCAAACTCACAGCCAAAATTAAGAGAAAAAATTAAAACAGCAACAAATGTCCTTGAAGTTTAACAAATGACGGGCATAAACACCCCACTTCTGTTTGATGTCACTATCATCTTATGTGCCTGGTCTCATAGAGAGATGGAAATGAAATGGAATTGGCTCTTGAGGTCAATCAGGTTGAATGCTGAACTCCAAGAGGAAAAATATATTTGTGTGTGAGTATATTCTCAAAACCAAACAAAAGCCAAATAATCAACAACAAATCTTCTTTGTCCGATTCCTCTATACCCTCCTTTCAAAAACAGCATGATGTGATTAAATGTTCAAGGCAGGGCTGCCCTGGTGTCAGGAACATTACTGGCTGGATGCAGTTGCTTCCTTCACTTTCTCTCACAGTCCTTCTTCAAAGTGCTTCAGAAGTTCACATCAAATTTGTTAAAAAGAAAGTAAGAAAGTAGGGAGGGAGGGAAATGGAGGGAGGGAGGGAAAGGGAGGGAGAGGGGAAGAAAAAGGGAGAAGGAAAGAGATAAATCCATCTGTCGCTGAAATCTGGAAAGGAAACACACAAGAAATAAGGGTTATCAATTAATCAGAAAGATTTAAAATATCAAAAAAGGCATCTAGATTTCTTAGTCGGAGGATAGGTAGAAGCTGAGTGGAAAGCAGTGAAGGCAGAAAAGGGGGTGAATGGAATTAATATTGTGTACTATGTTGATGAGCTTTAGCAAAAGGAATCCTGGTAATATAACAGTGTGTACCGCTGATAGCCAGGAGGTCCTCAGTTCCCTGGTATAATAAATATTTTCTTCTTTGATGCACATAAACAATTCGTTTGTTGTATAACTGCTATTATTCTAAAAATAATTATCTCACTTTAACAGATACTGGTGTGTGTATATGTGTGAGTGGGGTGGGGGAGATGTTTTTGGTTAGTGTAGACTATAGAGAAGCAGGACCTTAATTGGTAGAGAGGAACATATAGCTGTGATGGTCACAGCAGGACTGGAGGCACACTGAGGCTCAGAGTATATGTGTTAACACAGACAATTAGTCATCCTTCAGGCTAAAATTCCCCTTCAAAGGAAAAACTTAACACTGCCATTAATGAGTGAATGTTTTATCCATGCAAACTACAGAAATATTTCCACACTCATTAGCTTCGGGCTGTGTGTACTTTCATACTTTTATGTACTTTCATACTTTAGTGATAATCAACCAACAGCAGTGTAGGATGTTGATGCTAAATTTGATATATGGAAGGCCTGAATATTTATTTAATCAAACAAACAGACAAGATTCTACAACATGCAGAAATAAATTGGAAATTACATAGATCAGAAGTGGTCATCCATGATGTTTGCAAGATATAGGTGGAGATGGGAAGGATAGAACCCTGATGTCCACCAATTGGGACATAGGGGCTCACCATGGAAAATGGTGAATTGTAAAGAGGATCATAAGCTATACAGGTATTTGTTTTTAATGGAAAACCGAAGCTCCTAACACATATTTTTTCACACAAAAAATCTACTTTTATTTTACCTTTACATTTCTCGATTTCAATTGCCCTGTTTTATGAAGTTATGGAGAAAACTTTTGGCTATTGTAACAGATTTCTGAGTCAGAGTTCCTTGTTGTGATATTACTAACCAGAAAACTCAGTATACCTACATCCATCTCTGGTATAAGCACAGCATGGTAAGAGTTGGGAGAGAAATGCATGATTTGAGCAGCATTCATACATAGCTATGCTGCTTTGCTATTCCATGTTTTTCATATCACAGAATTTAACATAACATCGGTGAAGAACTTTGATTTCCCTTTCCATCAGGATGGAGCACATACATGCCATGATATTTTGTCTATAACTTCATACCACCTTTGCTCCGCGAGCTGCATTGGTTACCAGTTGTCTTCTGGGTGCGGTTCAAGGTCTTGGTGATGGTTTTTAAGTCCTTACATGGCATGGGTACGGAATACCTTGGGGACCACCTGCTGCCGCCGTTGACTCCCCTCCGCCCTGTGCGTTCCCACAGAGAGGGCCTCCTCAGGGTGCCACCGGTCAGAGAATGTCGACTGGTGGCCCCCAGGGGGAGGGCCTTCTCTGTGGGCACCCCGGCTTTATGGAATCAACTGCCGGTTGAGCTCCGGACGGCACCGGATCTTCGCTCCTTCCGGCGCGGGTTAAAGACCCATTTATTCGAACAAGCTGGCCTGGCCTGATGGGGGAACCTTAGGGTTTTAATGGCTTTTACATTTTGATTGTTTTAATTGGGCAATTATTTAATCTTTTTTAACTTTTGTATTTCTATTTATATGCCCTGTTCACCGCCCTGAGTCCTTCGGGAGAAGGGCGGTATAAAAATTCAATAAATAAATAAATAAATACCAGGCCTATAACAAAAATGCTATCAACCCAAAAACTATTCTTGACTAAATTTTTTTTTTGGGGGGGAGGTGTCTTCTCTTTTTCAATTTGTAGCATTTAAAAAAACAACAGCTGCCATGTCTTTAAAATTCAATATTCCTTGAATTTTATTGTTGAATGCTCCATTATAGATATAGGTGACTTCTTGACTTACGACAACTGAGCTCAAAATTTATGTTATATTTGTTAAGTGAGTTTTGCCCCATTTTATGACCTTTCTTGCCACAGTTAAGTGAATTACTGTAGTTGTTAAGTTAATAATATGGTTAATATGTGAATCTGGTTCTGCATTGATTTTGCTTGTCAAAAGGTCATAAAAGGTGATTATACGACCCCCAAACACTGCAATCGTCATAAATATGAGTCAGTTGACAAGCATCTGAATTTTGATCACATGACTATGAGGAGGCTCCAATAGTCATTAAGTGTGACAAATGGTCACAAGTCACTTTTTTAAAGTGCTACTGTAACTTCAAACAATCACTAAATGAACTGTTGTAAGTCGAGGACTACCTGTACTTCTTCAAATACCTGTATGAGCTTTCAGAAACTTTCCTTTCTCTCTCTCTCAGATCAAGATCCAATGCTGTTCTACCCTGTTCCAGCCTGGCCTTTTAATTGGTTCCAAACAAAACTTTCAGCAATCCTGCTTCTTCCTCACATTTTTTTTATCTCCTCATCAAGTTCCTGCAGCCGTGGTTGAATTCTCATTCCGTACTTTTTGACCTTCCAAGAGGCTGAATCGTTATTATTATTATTTTTTTATTATTACATTTATATCCCGCCCTTCTCCGAAGACTCAGGGCGGCTTACAAGCTTAGCAGTAGCCTTCATTCTATGTATATTGCCTGCTTGTTAGGGTTTTCACACACACCCCAAGCGGCATTATTACAAAGTCAGCTTAATTGCCCCCAACAATCTGGGTCCTCATTTTACCTACCTCGGAAGGATGGAAGGCTGAGTCAACCTTGAGCCTGGTGGGATGCGAACCTGCACTAATTGCAGGCAGCTGGTGTTACTTAAGGAGGCATTAGCCCACTGCTCCACCAAGGCTCTTATTAGACTTACTTCCCAGTAAAAAGACACAACACAAACACAGACATACAAAGCTGTTTTTTAAAATTGTAATCTTATTTTCAAATTGGATTAGACAACTAAGAAGCACATTCTTTCATTATAGACAGTGCATGTATGGTATTACCGACTGTCTCAACAGAAGCATTCTGCCTGCATGAGCTTTGGGCTGTGTGTACACAGCCCCTTTTAAGGTGTTTTCTAAGTATTTGCATTTATGAAAATAACTTAGTTAGAAGCACCTTTTAATTGATAACATTTTAAAATCAATTCACTGATTGAATAACTCAGACATGGTACTTTTTAATCCTCATAAGATCTAGGAAACTTGGATCAGACTTACAGAGTGCCTTAAAATGCATGAGGTTGTGATCATAACAGAGGAAAGATAAATTGAAGATAAACTGATGAACAGTAATAAAAGTCACCATCTTATACATGTCTTGTGAATGTGAATAAATCAACAATGTTTACAAAGAAGAGAGATGAAAAGTGGGACTCCCCAAGTTTTTTTATTGATATGGGAAGTCTCTAACTTATTTATCAACATCAGGTGTTAGAGGTGATTAGCAAGGTGCCCAAGTTTGCTGAAGAAATTAAAACATTCAATGTAATAAAGAGGATTTGTGCCATCAGTGGGGTGAACAAGCTTAAACAGGGCAAATATGGAATAATGTACACTGGATCTCTCTCTCTCTCTCTCTCTCTCTCTCTCTCTCTCTCTCTCTCTCTCTCTCTCTCTCTCTCTCTGTGTGTGTGTGTGTGTGTGTGTGTACATACACATGGACGCATGTCTTTGAGTCAGCCTTGACTCCTTATGACTGCCTGAACAAGTTACTGCAGTTTTGTGGACAAGATTTCAAAAGAGATTTTCCACTGCCAGCTTCCTAGGATGCAGAGTGATTGACTGGCCCAAGTTCATCCAGGTTCACCACAATGGGACTAGAATTCATGATCTCCCAGTTTCTAGCTTTCTGCCTTAATCATTGTACTAAACTGATGCTGGTTCTGTTCCTCATTCTCTCTCTGGTCTCAACTGGTCATTACTAAAAAAAAGGAAAGATATCTTGGAATTCTGGATTGTGTAATGCAAATGTCAACCCAGTATGTAAGTGACAAGAAAAAAGAGCAAATTTAGTGCTAGGTATCATTAGGAAGAAAAAATAAAATGTAAGAGTAATGTTCTCATATGAATTTAACATAATTGTATTTAGAATACTGTACACAATTCTGGATACCAAGAAGGATATTGTTTAGTTGGAAATAAGTGCAAAAAAACATTGAAAACATTTTAGGAGCTACCAAGGATTTCATGGTAGAACAAGTCTACCATGAATACAGTATGTGCAAAAGATTTGGATGGAAAATGAGATCAGAGAGATATTTCCTTCTCTCTCATAGTGTTAGAACTATGGATCAACCACTGAAATGATAAGTAAAGAGATTCAGAACTAATAAAAGGAAATACACATTTACTATACAGTGTATTTTTAAACCATGGAATTCATTGCTACCAAAGATCTGGTTGGTCAACTATTTAAATTAAATGGTGGAGGAAGCTATCAAAAAGGCTTGATGAGAGTATAATACTTTCATGTTCATAAACACCAAACTACTTGCTAGGAACAACTGGAAGAGTGCCATCACCCTCATGCCTTGTTTACGAACTTTTTGATGCTTCTGGTTGTCACTGTGATTCAGAATGTTGACCTTGATTTGTCTTTGTGTTGATCCAACTGAATTTTTCTGCTATTCTTATTTAACTACCTATTCTAAGGTCTTTTTTCTTAGAAAGTCATGAGGGTTTATGAATCTAAACAAATATGGTAGCTTCCAGATAAGGACTAATGGTGGGTTAGGCATTACCTGTGAACAACTCCACAAGCAGGGACCAGGAGCCAGTTTATACGGTAGCTGATGAAAATGTCTTCAGAGATAAGAAAAGAAAAGAAATTGCTTCTTGCACTCTGGAAGAGCTCCTTGCAAGAAGATCGTGGGGACTGAGGTTCTTGTGGTCAGTTGTGAGCTGAACAAATTGGGAACAGATGGATTTAAAACATGTCCTTAATTGCTGTGGACCTTAATGGACATTTCACCAGCAAAAGCCTCATTTCTTAAACATTGTTGGACTTAATTACTTTAGAAATACAGTATTCCAAATGATAGTGAAGATCAGAGATTGAATACCTTCTTTTTGAAATTAAGAACAGGGGGAAAATGCTATTTAAAGCCTTTTAATTTAAAAGCAAAAGGCTTAACAAGAAAGTTTTAAACAGATTATGGGGACAGTGGGTTTTTTTTTTAAAAAAGTTTTTTTTCTGACAAACTGCCTTTAAAAATAGCAAAATTAATTAGACTAACAGACTAGACCTTTGCAGGAATGCTGATTGTTTATTTTTAAGATTGTTTATTTTTAATTAGTGGATTTTACAAAATAAAAATATAAAGATAATATGAGCTAAACTATGACGCCATAACTATGGAGAGCTAATTGGGATTAAAGTGCTAAAAATAGTATGAAGCAAAACGGGGGGGGGGGAATCCAGAAGCCTACTTCTCACCAAAGTAATCAACATACTTCCATTTTCTCACAATGGCCACTACAAGAAAAGCTGCTAAATTAGGAGAAGGACACAGGTTTCACTAGAACAACTACAAATGAGAGTATTTCACCAGATTTATTGCAAAAATGTTTGAAGAGTTTGCAAAAAGATGACTGAAGTGGTTAAAAAGAAATGGAAGGAGGATCTGCAGGAATAAAAAAAGAGGATAAAGAAGTTAATCATCTGTAAGGCAACTGGTTAGAGATTTAAAGCAAATTACTGACAAAGTGGAAATTTTGGAAAGTAAGATAGAAGTTAAAGACAGAGAGATGGAGGAAGATTTGAAAAAATTAATATTACTGGAACTGGGGAAAAAGAAGTTTCTTAAGTTTTAAAGCAATTTTGTACAATATGAATAAGATATCAGAGAAAATATAGTAAAGTCTCTAATTCCATGGATTTTAAGAAGGATGACACTGACACAGAGATTGATAAGGTATATCGAATTAATACACATTTTCCAAAATTAAGAAATTGTCCAAGCACTTTGTCAGGAAGAAGACAAGACATAAAGTAATTATAACACTTGACTGATAATTGAATCCTCATTTTACTGACCTCGGAAGGATGGAAAGCTGAATCAACCTTGAGTTGGTCAGAATCGAACTGCTGGCAGTTGGCAGAATTAGCCTGAAATACTGCATTCTAACCACTGCGCTACCATGGCTCTTATTCCAATTGAGGATGATTGGGGAGGAGAGGTCCATAGAGTTCAGTGTTTTCTCCTCTCCTTTTTAACATCTACATGAGGCCACTAGGTGAGCTGATCCAATGCCATGTGGTGAAGTTTCATCAATATGCTCATTTGAGGTATCAACAATATGCTGATGATATCCATTTATATATCTCTGCCCCTGGCAAATTAAGTATTGCTCTCTAGTGTCTGGATGCTGTGAGGATCTTGATGGGGAACAACAGGCTTCAGTTGAACTTTGCCAAATTGAGTGGCTCTGGATTTTGGGACTATGGCATCTTTGGTGTTGAATGGGGCTGCACTGTCCCAGACAGATGCAATCTGAGGGTCCTTCTAGGCACATGGCTGTGCCCAATCTGAGGGCCCTCTTAGACTTATGGCTCCTATTCAATGAGAAGGATAGAATTATATGGATTTCTCATTTACAATTATCAGAAAGACTCAAAATGGACAAAACATGTATGTAAGACAGAATTTGAAGTATAATTATGCACTGAAGATGAACAGGTAATTGGTAAAAAGTACATATTTTTGTGAAATATGAAACAGAAGAAGCTCAGGTTAAAGAATGTATGATAAAGTGCACTATGAATTTTGGTTATAATACACAGATAGACAAACATGAAACTATGTGATTAAAAAGATTGAAACTGATATGTTATGATCTGAAAGACAATGTTTATAAAATGATGCATTGTTGATATATGATGTCAGAGAAGGTATGTAGAATAAATACAGGTGCTTCAAATGTATGTTGAAAATGTGAACAACATGAAGGAACATTTTTATCATGCTTAAAAAAGCTTTAAAAATATTGTCTAAAAAACTGACAAAATAGATTGTAAAAAAAGAATACAAATATTCCAGGGGGTGTAAAAACTTGGGTTTTCAAAATGTATATGCATAATTCGTTGCTGTTATTTTGAACATTTATAAGGGGTGCGAGAATATATCAGAAGCATTCTAGGGGTGTGGGATATAAAAAAGGTTGGGAACCACTGCATTAGAGAGAGAGGTTAAAATATAATTGCACTTATAGGAATATCAGAAACAACTTCTTTGTACCTTTTTTATTTCCTTTTCTCACGTTTTTTTCTTGTTTTCTTAATTTTTTTGCTTTCTCTTTGCTTTCTTTTCTTTTTTCAACCTTATTTTATATTAGCTTTTAATCTCCTCTTTTAAAAATTTCAATAAAAATCATATAAAAACGATATGGGGGGCATTTACCACAAATTTGTTTCTGGAATAAGTCCATTCTTTACTGCTTCCCCTGGGTTTCCATGGACATCTCTATTGCTGCTAATTGTTAGAGATTAAAAAAATGTATTGCATCATCAACATTGTGTGAGCAGCAGAATCCACAAAGTAAGGAGGCCCAAGGGCACAATCAAGTTACTCTCTAAAGTGTTTATAGTAGGCCTGTGTATTTGATTGAGTAAACAGAGTCACATGATTCAGGATAATGATACAGTGCTGGCAGATTTTCTAAGGAACCATTTGAATGATGCCTAGAGGGAATGTCATTTAAAATATTCCAGAGAGACTGCAAAAATGAAATGAATACAAACAGAAAAGGGGAAATATTGTTTCAATCAAGTAAATGCATAACACAATGTGAATAATGCTGGTTTTCCCTTGTTCATACCACACTGTGAAATATTGCTGTAATTTGTAAAATGTACATGCAACATATTAATACAGAGATGTACATCCCAATTATGAGCAAATGTCCTCAAAGAAGCTTGCCTAACGTATTTTATTTAAAATTGGTTAATGTTCTTAATTTAAAAAGAAAAGGTAGATCAAGATACAAAATTTAGGAAGAAGGAGAAGGTGTAACGGACATCAGGCTGGAAAAGAATGAGATTTAGAATAAGGTTTAACTAGAGCTCATCTGGTATAAATGCAGTCCTGATTTTGGCTGATTATTGGAATGTATCGCTAATCTAAATTAGGGGAAAATTTAAGAATAAAATGAAGGCATTTATTAATAGCAAACTTATTACATTTACTGGAATTCCTTTGCCTTCATTTATTTCATAGAAGCTTGTCCTGGATTTCCCCCAAACAAACAAACAAATAAACAAATTCTAGCATAATTGTTCAAAGGGTAAAAATAGGACAAAGAAAAAAAGGTTGAAAAAGAAGAATGCAAACCTTTCAGGAATTTGACTTAATCTGTGCACAGAGAGATCTGAGCTGATCTGGGTTGGTAAAATTTCTAGGGCAGCTGGATTAAAGGATCACAGATCAAGCTGGAGAAAGAGGCAATTGAATATTCAATAACCAGGAACAGAGTTGAGAGGAGGTAGAGGAGGAGGGAGCAAGAGAAAACTGCAACTGCAAAGGCAAAATGAAAGCATTCTTTCACTTGCAGTGGAAATGGAGATGCACATATAGACTGCATATTTTAATTGAGGAGCAGATATTCAAAATGGAAATAATTACTTTAATTTCAATAGGCGTGTATTACAATTTAACCTCATGGGAAAGATTATGGCTAGATGTCCTGTGTCCTTTATTAACCTGCCCTCCAGTACTTGCTACTGGTGGGCAACTAGGGAACATTAAACTGGATTAGGATGGGACAGTCTTTCAGACAAAAGTGTAGAGAAGATCCATCACAGCTGATGGTTGTCTGCAAAAGGGTCTGAAGTCATGTGATTCATGTCTGATTGATGCTGAAGGATATGGAGGAACTGGACCCCAACAGTATTTATTAGGCAGATACAGAATAACTACAAGAAATAATAAATCTGTTAAACAACTAATTCCAGAGTTCTAAGAATAATCATCACATTTAAAAACCATATTGGCTCTAAATTTGTTGATTTGCTCATGTAGTTCCTCTCTCAAGTATCATTCTTTTTCCTTTTCATTTGGTTTTAGGTTTCCCTCCTTTCTTTCTCTATTATACTTGCAGCTGTTTTATATGAACCTTTGATTCATCATGTACTTTGTCCAGTTTATAACTTTTCAGGCTGATCAACATTACAGAAAATAAAAAAAACTCTGGCAGTCTGGCTTCCCTCTCGTTAAAAATATTCATTTTAGCTCCATATTTTTTTGTGTTTGAACTTGATGCAATTCCCCCCCCCCTTATAGTTTTCTTCTCAGAACATATTTCATAGTATACCTTGACAATGACTAACCTTTCACACCACAATTAAGAGTTAGCCAAATTTCTCAGAGCTATCCTATAGCTTAGAAATGCAGTTGTCTGTGTTTTGAGACATGTGCTGGAAAGATTCCTGAATACTTTAAAGATGTATGTTATAGCTTATTTTTTTGTTCTTTTTAAGATACATTTTTCCTATAATCAGATAGGGGGAAAGATAATTGTATTCCCACTAGAGCAGCAATGATTTCCATGCCCTAAATTGCATATTAAATTATATTCCATATCTAGCATTCTTGCACAAAGCAATTTGGGTTAAAATTGCCCAAGAAAATGCTAGGCTGCAAAAATAGTACCTGAGGCTCCTTATTACAAATCCACCTCTTAGCTACAGGAATTTTACTAATGAGTGAAATATGTAGGAGGCAAATCCAATTGTTCCCATCAAAAGTTCTATTTAAAACTTTGGGTAAGCCTTGTTTTTGTCATTTATCTCTTTGGTTGAGTTCAACATATTTTATTTGGTTCTTGAACTGGCTGATTGTTTGAAGGTGTGATTGATTACAACTTTATAGTATATAACTTTGTCAGGCATGTGATTAATATTCTAGTTTCAAACAATATACGCATGAAATAATAATGATAATGATAATGATAATGATGATGATGATGATGATGATGATGATAATAATAATAATAATAATAATAATAATAATAATAATAATAATAATAATAATAATAATAAGTTGGAAGGGACCTTGGAGGTCATCTAGTCCAACCCCCTGCTAAGGCAGGAAACCCTATACCATTTCAGACAAATGGCTGTCCAGTCTCTTCTTAAAAACTTCCAGTGTTGGAGCATTCACCACTTCTGGAGGCAGGTTGTTCTACTGATTAACTGTTCTAACTGGTTAGTTGTTCTAATCTCTATTTTTAGCCAGATGAGTTCTGAGATTTTAGTCCACGTTTAAATCATTCAACTTTCTGTATCAGTTATATCTCCCCACACTGTCTAGAATACCGTGTGTTCTCCAATTTTTCACTTCATCGGGAAATTTCTCCTTCATTCAACTTTCTATTACAAAATCAGGAAGAAAAACTCATTACTCCTTGGAACCCAACTTGAACCTCACCATCCTCTGTTCTATCCAGTAATTTTCATACATCTATCATCCAGCTCCAGAAATTATCCACCACATAAGGCAGAGGAAAACAATGTGAGCAGAAGGAAGGTGCTATAAACCTTTCCTAACCAAAACAGCAGCACACTCATTGTAAAGCTTCCACGGTCTGGCAGAACAACAATAAAAACCAGCCCTATGCCCTTTGTACTGCCCAGGAAACATGCCAACTCCAGCTTTCGGCTCCATTCTTCTGCTGTCACTTCTTAAAGCTAAAAATATAAAAAGAAAACACTTCAATGTCAGGAACCTGAAAACTTGACGAGGCTTATTGTGAAGAAATAGGACCAAAGTTCTGCCCAGCTGGGAGGGTGGCCATACCTCCCCAGACATCCCACCCCCTTAATGTCCCATTGTCTTCATATAGATGTATTTCTCAAATATAACTGTGGGAGGAGGCAGCTAAAGCTGGATATTAAATGTGGTGTAGTCTACAAGCAAAGTAATTTCATAGAAAATCTATCACTTTAAGTGATGCTAAATATAGACTCAGAGGGCTGAAATGTGTCTCATGTATTTAGCTCAAGTCAGTAGGGGTTGTTAGCAATTTCCACTTGAGTTTACCTCTATAGTTTATTGCAACCACACATATAGCGGAGGGTGGATTTCATTCCAGAGAACCGTGGAATGATTATTTTGTGAATGTTCAGATTTTTCCCCTTTAATTTCTTTATATAACAGCCAAATGGGTGGTATATAAATTTAATAAATAAATAACTGTGGAGATGATTACCAGCATCAAATTTCTGGGTGTGCAGTTAAAAAGTAGGCTGGCTTGGTCATTCAACAGCAAGACACTGGTGAAGCAGGCACAGCAGCGCTTGCATTTTCTGTGTCAAATGAGAAACGCACATCTTCCTTCTCCTCTCCTTACCACTTTTTACAGAGGGTCATTCAAGCATTACAGTCTGGTCTGGAAGCATCACTGCTTCATACAGGAAAGCGGTGCAGAGAGTGGTGAGGATGGCAGAAAAGGTTAATGACAGTTCCCTCCCTTCCATCCAGGACATGACATGTAAGCGTTGCTTGAGCAGGGTCCGCAAGATTGTCTGGGACACTGTACATCCTCTTCACAACCTTTTTTCCATGTTACCATCCAAATTCAATCACAGTTTTGTTTCATACAGTATTGACCTTGTGAACTGTCAAGCTTCCTCCTTCCGCTATGTATTCAAGATGGACAGTGATTAATATTTATATGTATTTATATGTAAGGGTGTATGTATGCACATATGTTGTATATAGCATGTTTATATGTGCATTATATACGTGTACACTTTTGAGGGGACGCGGTGGCTCAGTGGGTTAGGACGCTGAGCTTGTCGATCAGAAGGTCGGCAGTTTGGCGGGTCGAATCCCGAGTGCCGCTTAGCAGAGTGAGCGCCTGTTACTCGTCCCAGCTTCTGCCAACCTAGCAGTTCGAAAGCACGTAAAAAATGCAAGTAGAAAAATAGGGACCACTCCGGTGGGAAGGTAACAGCGTTCCGTGCACCTTTGGCGTCTAGTCATGCTGGCCACATGACCACGGAGACGTCCTCGGACAAGCGCTAGCTCTTCGGCTTTGAAACGGAGATGAGCACCGGCCCCTACAGTCGGAAACAACTAGCACGCATGTGCGGGGGAACCTTTACCTTTACCTTTACCTTTACACTTTTGAGAGCAAGCAACAGAATTTCATTTTTAATGTGTGCCAGTGTGCCCACAGTAAAAAATGACAATAAAGTTTATTTTATCTTAATAAATGAAATAAATACACCTTGTATAATATCTTATAAAAGTGGTAGCCATGACATTTGTAGCAGTTTTGTGATATCTTCCTAAACTATGTGGTACTATGTGAAAGTATGAATAAATGTCAGAGTTGAAAGATGCGTTGAAGTTCATGTGGTAAGGATTTTTTTTCTGTCTCTTTCTTACTCTCTTCCTTTATGTATTTGCATGCATATGCTAGAATACAAAAAGAAAGGATCAAGAAAGTTTGCATAGTGTGAGGTTCTTTCTTTTCCAAGGACTGGACATACCAGTGCATGGCTGATAGTTGCACACAACATTTTAGTGGCACACACCTTCCCTAACAATAGGCTTCTGCTCTAGGTTCACTCCACCCTCCCAGTTAATGTAGCTACATAAATAAATCTTTGATGGTATAATGAATAAATATAACAAATAAAAATCTTAAAGTTTGTAAAGTGGCTTATTTTGCCTCCCTCCAAAAGTTCTTGGGCGTGTTTGGACTAGGTGCTGCCTCACTACAGCTGCTCATCTCCAGGCCGGAATCATATCACAATGGGCTGCTTACGGTAGCTTGTGGTCCTAGCAGTTGACTGACAGCACTCTTGCTTGCTCGTAATAGTTGTACATTCTCAGACATTGCTTCCTACTTGCTCATCTGCCTATTCTTTTCTCCTACACTCCCCCCCCCCCAATTTTTGCAAGCTAAGGGCCTGGATGGGGCGAGGCTGCCTATGGCTCAATTAGCCAGACACCTAGAATGCCGGCCTGGATGTTTGTGAGTAAAGTGTGAAAGGATGAATGAATGAATGAATGAATGAATCCATCTTCCTTCAAATTTCTGGGACTGTAAACTTTTACTGCCCTTTGGGGGAAAAAGTGTAAGTTTAGCCTTGATGAACTAAGAGTGGAAATTGTTTCTGCTTGGCTGCAGCTACTTTTCTCAAATGCAGGCACCATGTCCAGTTTCATTACCTTACACAGAGAGGTACCATATTGTCTGCCCTGCCTGAGCCAATATTCAAGTCTGAAAAAGTTCCCTGAAAATGAATTGCTTCTCAGAGATCTGCACATGGGGATGTGCATTTGCGTGACTCTTTCAGTGTTTTGCCCCAGAAAGTAGGCATTTATTTTATCAATTACATAAATGGTGCTAAGAGCTTCTCTATTAGACGGATAAAACTTGCCTAATCTGAACAGGGAAGTTGTAAGGCTCTGTCACATTTCCTACTACTCAAAAGTTATTTCTGCTTCCATGTTAAAGGACAGGACAGCTATTTCTTCTGAGCAGTAATTGTCTGAAAATTCCAGGATTTTGACTATAATGCCCATAATCCAAAAATGGGATGGGCATAGTGAGAATTCTAATTCAGTGCATCTGGAAGCCAGCAGGCCTTGATAGGCTGCAATGTGACAAGGATGAGTAGTGCCCATTTCTGTGTCTGGGAGAGTTTTACAACCATAGCAAATATGCTGATAGTCTTGCTTTGAAGAAACAGAATTCTGATCATCTAAAGAATGGTGCAGACTTTTTTTTAAGTACTTGAGTGCATAAAGCACCCTTTGCTGAGTCAATGTTTGCGTCTTTCTGTTCATCACTGCACTTAACTCAAATGCCAAAACCTATCCTCTTATTGTCATCTCTCAAAAAAGGATCTGGAGAAGAGACAACCACATTAGGCTAGACTAAAAAGATCTTATTTCATCTATCAATCTCTCCCAGAGGATAACAATGGAAACCACTTGAATGCTATGGCCAATGTAGTTACCAGAAGCCAAACTCAACTTGAGGGAATCCTCTGTCTTATTTCTTCTACATTTGCCACTGAAGGACAGTGAAATGCATTTTTTAATTCTACTGATCTCAGTGCCTAAAGCACTTTACTCCAGATGTACTGAAAGTCTACTCACATAATCTCCCAGATAGCATGGCTGGGACACAGTCATGGCTTGAAGTATCACACTTCACTGAATAGTCCCAATATGGTTAAGGCACCAGGCTAGAAACAAGAAGACCATGCATTCTAGTCCTGTCTTAGGCATGCAAGCCGGCTGGGTGACCTTGGGCCAATCACTCTCTTTGATCCCAACTCACCTCACAGGGTTGTTACTGTGGGGAAAACAGGAAGAGAAATTATTAGAAATGCTCACCACCTTGAGTTGTTTTTTAAAAGTAATAACGGTGAGATATAAATAAATAAATAATATTTTTTTTAAAAAAAATCTAAACAGGGATTAAGCACTCCTAAATATAGTTTTGAGTCTACTTGTGCAAAGCATCAATGGATTGGACAGTATTCTGGGCAAAAATGTTCAGAAAGAATGAGCAGCTAAGGGGTACAATGGGAGAACTGTTGCACCACATTAGATGCTATTCTAATGAAG
Organism: Vipera ursinii; assembly: GCF_947247035.1. Classification (NCBI taxonomy): domain Eukaryota; kingdom Metazoa; phylum Chordata; class Lepidosauria; order Squamata; family Viperidae; genus Vipera; species Vipera ursinii. Next base: position 63,378,859 of record NC_139515.1, on the reverse strand, counting down.
GGGAGAGAAGTCTTAAATGCTGTTCCATATACAGCATTTTAGTTTGAAAGAATGGAGCTGAGATTACACTTTGCTCTATGAATATTATTTGTATGAGGAGCAAATGCGCAAATGTACAAATTAAAAAGACTAGTTAAGGATTACATGGTTTACCTAATTAGCTATTTAATCTTGTTTAAAGCCATGATAATTGCATCATTATCAAATCAACAACAACAACAATTTTATTGATTAGCCCTTGGGCCATATCAAAGTGCAAAGTTCCAGCAACAAACCATCACCAAAACTTGATAAAAGCAATCCAAAATGGAATTTGGTAAAATACAATTTAAAATGGAATTAAAATAAAATACAATTTAAGATGAAATAGTAATAAAATACAAATTTAAGATATAGATAAAATATGATAACATTATATTTCGGAGTCGCCCTTGCAATCTACCCCAATCAGTCCCACATATGCAGATCTTAACCGGATCATTTTGTTTAAATACTGTGCTACGTTAAATGTTATTTTCAAGTTCTGACCGGACATAAGATAAGTTATTTTGATATGGGGATCCCAATGGGTCATTTGTTTGGTATATAGACCAAGATACCTGTCTCTCACCCTCTTATACAGACAACAGTCAAATAGGATGTGAGCCAGGTCCTCTACCTCTGCCGCTCCGCAAATGCAGAGACGCTCATTGTACGGTATAGCATGAAATCTCCCATATCTGACCACTGTATCAAGCTGTTCGAATCTCGCTCTCATAAATATCTCCCTAAGATGTTTTCGGAGTTGTAACTTCAAATAACTGTCCACTTGAAAAGTACATTTGTATTTACCTATTAATGAAAATATTTAAGGATTTTGAGGGGCACATATTGCAGAATTTATTAGGTTTTATTAATAAAACATACCACATTTGAGATGAAAGAATCTCTCAAGTGGAGGCTATTTGTGGGCATTTCTATATATAAAGACAGAGATGAAAACTAAGAATGTACTCCTAACCTGCCGATTATGTGACTGGTCCTCCCTAATACAGCAAAGCTCTGCCAGGAGGTGTTTTGGTATCATGTCAGCCTGGAAGATTATTTTAGCATGTGAAAATTTCTATTGGGATTACCAACAAGTTCTGTTGTTGATAATAACCCACTAAAGAAGGCATTAGAATGTGGAAGAATTATCGTCTCCCAGTCCCTGCTATTTTGGACCACTGGCCAAACTTGAGAGTGTATTGTATACATTCTCATACAATGGCTTCCATTTATAAAAATGAGACTGCACATTTGATCTGAGTTCCTGTAAATTGAAAGGTATCTATGAAATCTCCATGAAAATCCAATATGTAGAAGCTGATTATAACACAGATGAACTGAATATCAGCCATGTTCCAGCGATCTCCTAGGAATATGACTATTGAAAGAGGAGATGAATACTCACATTTGATCTGACTTGTTTGCTTCGAAATGTTTTGATTTTGGGGACTCCTACCTATAGGCCTGCCAAACAAGGAACATGTATGATTATTTCGTCCATTGTGGAGCAAAAAAAAATTTCTGTTACACATTATTTTATATTAAGTCCTAAGCAGGACCCTGGGTGGATTCTTTTTCCGGAGTCCACCCAGAGTCTTGTTTATTGGAACCTCAACAAATAAATAACTAAATAAACTTCAAAATAAAAGTAGTTCAACTGGTTCCAAAGAAGGAATCAAGAACATAGAACGACTTATGTTTTCCCACAGCAGACCAAAACTTAAACCAGACTCATTTCAGCTGCACCTACACAGAATGTCCTCTTCTGAGTTGATTCTGGACAACATTTTTTTTTACCATAGCTGGTGCAGAAAGCCACCTGGTTACAGCTTCAAGTTATTGGTTTAGAAAGATATTGCTATCAGCAGCTGAAATATTGGGTATCATCAATGCAGAGACAAAGGGGAAAAAGCAGTGAAACTGGTATTTCAAGAAAATGAAATTACCTCTCCAGATTTTCCTGATTGCTATTCTTTAGTTGGCCTTCCTATTTTTAAGGAATCCAATCTCTAGGCTTGAGCAGCAGATTGTGCAGGAATGGCAGCACTGATTGGAGAGCTGTCCTTCTACAACTGGCCTGCTACAAATACATACATTTCTATTGCCCAATTTTCAATGACATACATCACTAGCTAAAATGATCAGAGGAGAGAGAGAGAGAGAAAGAGAGAGAGAGAGAGAGAGAGAGAGAGAGAGAGAGAGAGAGAGAGAGAGAGAGAGAGAGAGAGAGAGAGAGAGAGAGAGAGAGAGAGAGAGAGAGAGAGATGGCCTATTCTAGGCTCATTTGGGCCTGCTTGGCCATAGTCTCCTATATTTTGGTATCAAACTTGGCTGGAAAATCAGGAAATGGTATTGCTGGTGTGCATGTTCACGGTCTCTCCTAACATTAGAATTCAAAGTGCATAAACCAGGTGCTGCAATGACTTTCACAACATTGTCACCTTGCTGCAAAGATAATTTTCAGAGCAGAAATGAATTTGAGGAGGGAAAATGAAATAAAATGACATTCAAAACACTAACATTTGCATGGTATAAGGTAAGCATAAAAACCGAACAAAATCCAGCTTCTGAATTAGCGCTACATTACTTAGCACAAAATTCTACTTCCTCTGGCATTGGGACAAAGAGTAGAAAATGGGAATGGAATATTTTTTTGGGGGGGACACTTGAGACAAAAAACAACTTTGCCCCCAGGCTTTGCATTCAGTGAAGAAAGAATATTACTAGAGTTACCAAAACCTGGTTTCAGATTCATTCTCTGTGGGATTTCCTTTGGTCTTAAATTGCAAATTGCTAATTAAGAGTGTACTAGCATTCATTTTGAAATTAAAAAAAATCACCTAATTAAAAATAAAGAAATTTAGACATACACACAAGGATCAGGTCTATCACTACTATTCATTTAATTTCTCCTCTAAATTGTGTAAAATGTTTGTCTATTTGCCTTTACAACAATCCTTCAGTGTCATATTTTATTTCAGGTAAATAATTCGCATTGACCTGAGTTTCCCCACCAAGGGACCCATATTCAGAATTAGGGTGAAACTATTTAAACTCTTTCTAGCCTACCTCAAAGGGCTATTTCAACAGCAAACAGATTAGAAAGGCTAAAGCAAAATACATATTAAAAAGAAGCTCTAAATGAGCAACAGGAACAGGTGTGATAGATATCCTGATTGCTAAGGTGGTACATTTTTAATTGGACTGAATTTTGACTCCAGATCTGATAACACTTTCCTTGTAATTAATGACTACAAATGAAAGTCAAAAGATCACAACTGAGGCATACAAATTTCACTCCCCCCCTCCCCCTTTATGTGTGCATTTATAGCCCATCTCATCTACAGTTCAAGGTGATGTGATTGCTTTCTTTCATCCCATTCTTCACAATGTAAATTATTAGGTCACATTAAGAGGTACCGATTTGTCAAAAATTATTCAGCGAGTTTCACGTTCAGTTAGTTTTTGAACCTGGATCTCTCCAGTACTGATCCAGTGCTAGGATACCATGTTGGTTCTCTATCCATTAGCAATTATGGGAAGGAGCAAAGAATAGTCTCTGCTTGAAACCCAATGTGACAGAAATAGAGACAGACAGGCAGACATACTTAGGTCCTATATCAATCTTCTAAACAGACGTCTTGTCGAAAGAGTTGATGACTGAAGGATGACTTCTAATCTTTCTCACATAATGCACCTGCTCATGTGCAGGCAGATTCAGGCACCTAGCTTTCCCTGAGGCATAAGAAGAAATGCTCATTTCACCGCTGAGCTCTAAAGAAATCTTTGTTAAGCCAGGACCTTCGAAGTGGAAAGTAACCACAGATTAAAAAAAACAACACAATCGTGTAAATAAGCTCCTTGCAGTGATTAGCTCCTGAATTCATTAGACAGTAAGCAAAAGAGAAAGCAGGTATCCATCTAAAGAAAATAATCAAGGAGGAACAGGAACTATGGAACAGAGGAGAAAGCTTTAGAAGGGACACGGGGAGGGGTGGAGATGGCAGGACCAGAGGGAAAACTCCTCTTTCATGTTCCATCCCTTACAAGCAGGGAAGAGGAAGGCCTCCTTTTGTTTTAGAAATCAATGGGGAAAATGCTTTAGTGTCATTATTAAAGATTAAAAGGGATTTATATTTGTCTTGATCCAGTCAGGGAGTCTGCAGAGACTACCAGCAGAGAATGGGACGGCAGAGCAGGAGAACGGATGGGAAGGATCAGAAGGAATTAATAAATTCATCCAAAGCGTTATCAAAAATAAATTGGCATAACTTCTTCCACGGAGGGAGCAATATAATTCACAAGGAGCTCTCTCCTCACAGTAGCTCCCACCAGGATTAGTAAAGGGCATGGAGAAGAGATCCCTATCATGGATACCATGGACTCATGGATACGTCTATCGGTGGATAAGCTAATCCTCCAAATTTAAACCAAAACACCATGAAAAATGTGCCACCCACAGATAAGCTGAGCTGCATTTTGTGTGATATTTTGGTTAAAATATTGAGGATTAGCTTATCTATGAGTACATACATGGAATACAGGTACTTTCAAACAGTGTTACAGCATATACTTCCAGATCAGCCCATACGTGAATAAGCTGAACACAATTCTGGGAGTACTTTTTGACACCTAAAATTCTCTGCTTATCCATGAGTGTGTATGGTAGAGATCAGAGAGCCATTTTGGTGTAGCGATTAAGGCATCAGGTAGAAACTGAGAGACAGTGTGTGTTCTAATTCCACCTCTGACACGAAGCCAGCTGGTTGACTTTGGACCAGTCATTCTGTCTCAGCCCTAGGAAGCAGGCAATGGCAAGTCATATTCTGAAATCTTGCCAGGAAAACTGTAGGGACTTGTCCAGGAGGTTGTCAGGAATCACACACATATTGTACATAGGGAAGTTAGATGAATGAGGCAAGAGAAAAGGCTGAAATAGTATTGGGTGAAGCATGTGAGTGTGTGTAACCTTCCTAGACTCCTGGTATTACATTTCAGTGCAACATTTGAAGTATAAAGGCAATATTTATCAAGGAGTGGTCCCAACTGAACTTTTGAGAAATACGGTTCATTGTGCCTATAGGGCTCCTGCATTTTCAAAGCCTCCAGTGACAGTAGACATTTCAATCTATATGCATAAAGGGATATACAAACATGTTCTCTTGTGCTGTCTTTCCTAGTTAGAATGGGAGACCTCAGTCATTCACAGGAGTGATGAAATTCTGGTAACAAAGCAACAGAAAGGTTTAGACCCCGGATAAGTTTTATATTTTTTATTTATTCATTTATTAAGTTTGTTTACTGCCATCTCTATCGATGTTCAACAGCAACAACAAATCAAACCTTTCCTGGTGGAAAACGGCTTTAACAAGACTTGCAAGGAACAGATATAAAAAAAGTCAAAACAACAGCCATAGAAAGGGAAGATATTAACAAGCAAAACTGATTTATAACCTAAGACTATATCAATCTCATCAAAAGAACCAGTAATTTCAAAGGTGTTTGTTTGTTTTATTCAATAGTGTCTGATTCTCAGAGATTTCCTGGAGATTCCTTCAGTTTTCTTGGTAAATTTTTTCACAAACAGTTTGTCATTGTTTTCTTTCCAAGGCTGGGATAAAGTGACTGGCTCAAGATCACCAGCTGGCTTGGTGTCCAGGCAGTACTAGAACTCATGGCCTCCCAGTTTCTAGCCTGATGCCTTAACCATTATAGATAGTCCTCAACTTGATGGATTACCTTGATGCCCTCTTGAGAAAGTTTACCCTTCCATTATGTAAGTAACTGAGTCATGGAGGAAGAGAGACCTGGTAAATACTGGGGTCACGAAAGTGCATCAGTAACATAGTAAAAATCATACCCAGAGGTGGAGAGCTTAGATAACGAAATGCAGCCTCCATGAAAATATACTTGAAATCTCCCTAGTGATGCTATTTAGAGACTTGCTTATTTGAATCAACCAATAACAGCTCCAGTTGTATAACTTCCTTGCCTGAAGCTGCATAAATGTGCTGTCAAATTGCAAATTGGTATGCTTGATTTGTGGCACCTGCCCCAAGCGCACCTCTTTCTTCTCTACAGAATAAAACAGTTTCCATAACTTGTGTGTGTTTTATTGGTTACTCACACCAAATGAACAAACCCAGTGTTGGGCTGGTCCAATAGACTTACAACTGTTCATTTAACAATTGTTCAAAGTTATGACAGCCTTGTAAAGAGTGGTTTACTTTCACTTGCAACTATTGTATCATTCCCTGGAGTCACATGATCACAATTCTGGCAACTGGTTTGCATTTACAACTGGCTGCAACATCCTATGGTCATGTGATTGGGACTTGTGAAATTTGCTGACAGCACTCATTGAGGAACCTGGATTCACTTAATCCATGTGATTTGCTTAATGACCAGAATGATTTGCTTAACCACTGTCATAAAAATCTTTGTAAAATTGGATCCAACCCAACTTTCAACTGCAATGACTTACAACAGAAATTCTGGTCCCAACTGTCGTAAGTCAAGGTCTACCTGTACACCAAACTGGTTCTCTCAAAGGGTTTTATCTCCAGGTAAATGATAATATGATTGGTTCCTAAGTTAATCAATATACACTTTGTAAATTAAAGATTCAAATGGGAAAGCTAAGTGAAATATTGCAAAGCTTAGATTGAGATCCTACTATTTAATAAATGCACAGACTGCTTTCGGTTTGGAATGGTTATCCAATGCACATAATACAGGTAGTCCTCAACTTACAACCACAATTGAGCCCAAAATTAATGTTGCTAAGTGATAAATTTGTTCTATGACTTTTCTTGCCACATTTGTTAAGTGAATCACTACAACAGTTAACTTAGTAACAGAGATGCTAAGTGAATCTGTTTTCCGTGTCAGAAGGTTGGAAAAGATGGTTACATGACCCTGGGACACTGCAACCATCATAAATGTCAGTCAGTTACCAAGCATCTGAATTTTGACCACGAGACCATGGGGATGCTGCAATGGTCATAAGTGTGAAAATGGTCCTAAGTCATTTTTGTGCCGTTATAACTTCAGAGAGTCACTAATGAACTTTTGTAAATCGAGGACCTATAGTCACTCAAGGCATCATAGTAAAAAAATGAAAATGAAGTAACAATAAGCACAATAAAATTACAAAAGCAAGCAGATGAAAACAAATACTTGTGCAATATAAATAATTGTAAATTAAACAAAATAAACACTATTTGTTAAAAAAAGAAATCCAGGACTGATACTAAGGTACCTGTGGGAGGTATGAAGGATGAGTCTAAAAGGTTTCATTCATGATTTTCTCCTGCCTCCTTCTTGTTCTCTTAGAGAGTCTTTTCACATGGCATGAATGTCTCCATCTCTCTCTTTTTTTTGAAGGATTTTGTTCTCCTTTTTGCATACAAGGAAAAAAAAAATCCAGAGAACTGCATAAAGCATGACATTTAGAATCTTTTTTCTCTATGAGAGAAAAAAAAGCAGTTGGGACTGGTTTCATTCTGAATGGTTAAAAAAAACCTGGAAAGTACAATTCACTTCTAGCTCTCTGATCAAATTAAAGCCACCTACAGTTACTTTGACATTTTTTTAAAGCAGCCAGGAAGTCCTCCACCACCACCAAAAGTAACTACTGCGTGTGCATACAACTACTGTACCTTATTTAAACTTAGGTAGGAATAGGTTGTGTAAAGGAAAGGGACTGCAGAAGACATTGAAAGTCTTCTCTAATCAAGTGCCTTTCCAGTGTCTTAGACTTTAGCATGCGTCACAAATATCCACCATGTGACTACATGGTCCGGGAACAATGGAATTTTAGTCCACATTTCAGGTGCACCTTGGATGGGGAAGTTTCTGTTTTTATGAACTTGTCCAGTTCTTTGGATCTGCAGTGAGGTCCTTTCAAAGTTGCCCTTGCTGTCAATACCTTCTCCTTTTGGTATGTAGGACAGGGCCTTGTCCTATTGCTCCCAGCCTATGGAACACACACCTTTGGGTGAATTTTCTCAGCATTTGCAAAAAAAAAAGAACATCTCTTTCACCAGACTTCAATTGATAAAAGATTAGATGACAGTTTTAGTATGGATTTTAATTTATGTTTTTAACCTTCTTATACTCTTGATTTTTCAAATTTTATTAGCCTCCTTGAGTACTTACTAGAGTAGAAAGGGGGGGGTGTAAATTAATTGAGAGACATACCAGAAAGGATTAGAATCTGTGAGCCTGTTTTAAACTGCAGCATTCAGTCTTCCCTTGAAGATATGACTTGGTTTTTGCTCACCTGATTTATCACAAATCACTTCTGCATGAACCTTTCTGTGATATATCTGCAAACCAGTCAAAGCTTGGTCCAGGCAGGTAAAAAATCTGCTGGAATTACCTATTCTTTCAAATTTGACGTGAAAGGATAAAAACACTGGGCTAAACCCAAGAAGACAAATTGTTGCACTAATATGCAGTAAAGGATGACAGTGTAGATAATTCAAGAATGCATCAATGACCTTTCTATTTAAGCAGATTCTTCAAAGGCTGAATTTTGGGATCTCGCTTAAGAAATGACAGAAAACCATGCTTGTTAGCCTGAATTCCAGTTAGGGCAAACTTGGATGGAGGTCCAGTTCTGTCTTGCTTCTAGAGGTGAACATCTTTTCACCTCATTCACTTAGGCTTACTTAGACTGATCCACTGTATGTGTACTCATTGGTAAATATTAGGTTCAATGGAGCTCACTTCTAATACCTAAAAGATCATAACAGATGGTTATGAATTGGGAAAATTCTAAGGTTGTAATGCTCTCCATATTCATTTAGCTGGGCCACATGTTACATCATCCAAACTCCCATCTGTGCTCCACAATAACGTTACTGATGTTTTTAGTCATAGCACATTTTCTGTCTGTTTTCCTTGCCATCTTCAACACCTGGATGACAAAAACAAATGAAACTTTCAAGGACTCCCCATTGTGCCTCCTCCCACCACCCACCGGTAAGTGAATACCTGACATATGCTTTGACATAGTCCTGCTTCCCCCCACACACCTCAACTTGCTTTACAGCCCTTCCCCCCCTGCTTCTTTCTATTGCCAAAACACAATGACTGTTATAATTAACAGATTATCTCAGTGCGACAGCTGAAGTCCTTTGAAAATTAGGTTGAATAACAGGATCCTGGCATATGGTAATTTCTTTTCATCTCCTGAATATTTCACTCACTAGCATGCTCTCTCTCTCCCTTTCTCTGTTTTCCCAGCCTCTGTTCTGTACCAGCCTGCTACCAGCCCTGCAGCAAAAGCAGGGACAACCCCTTTACAAATGGCAAGAGGCTGGAATAAAGCCTGCCAAATTTATTCACATAAAACAGAGCAAGACAAGACACCAACCATGAAACAGGAGCTATGAAACAGGAACTTTCCAAGCGGTTGCCTTCAGCAAACCAGCCCTTCCACACATTCCCCTTAAATACAGTTCAGGGTGTGGCCTCTCTCTGCCTCCTTCCGAGGTGCCCCATTGCCTTCCTCTGTTTACTCCTGATTGACTGCCTCCTGCATCGGGCGTCCTTGAACAGGGCCAGCTGTGGGTCATCTTCATCCACGCTGTCAGGCTCACACAGCTGGGTCTGCGTCGTGACCAGATGAGAGGGGCCTGGCTGGGGGCTCTCATCAAGCTGTCCAATCCCCTCAGCAAGTTCTTCAACACCCCCCTCCTCCTCCTCCTCTGAGTCGTCCGACCCAACTGCCGAACCCACAGGCTGACCCTGAATCACAACAGCCTCTTCCTAATTTTTCCATTTCTTCTTTCAGTTATTTCTTTGCAGGCATAAGGACAGTATGGGTGCTTTCTAACTTTCCTGCCATCTTTAGTTCTGCTCTCTTCTTAAACAATTAAAATCTGACTTTTCATGATGCAAAAGACAGATAGTGAAGAAGTTTACTATAAGCAGAATGAAACCAGAGTGATATTGCTAGAAGCATCTGAGGAAGGACTATTCTAGAGTGCATCTATGGAAATCAAGAAGGGGATCCCAGACTAAACTCAGATTATTTGGAGACATTATATTGTTTGTCCTGGAGAAAGACATCAATACCTGATCTAAACCTCACATAAGCAGAGACTTACTCCATTAATCATTTCTGAGATTTTTACTCAGTCTATATGCCTCTGAATATATTCTGCATTTCTACTTTAGTGCATTCTGCATACTGAAAAAACATATATGCCACTTAATATCTTTCTTAGCAGAGATCCATTTCTTACTCCTGCCATGACCCCCAGCTCTTTAAGAGTTTTATATCTTATGGCAGGAGTGCCTGTGGGAGGTAGGGAGCCAAATGGCCTTTAAAACCTTGCAATGAAAGCCCTGCTTTTTTTTTTTTTACATGTAAAGGGCAGGGATTCAATCACAAGGTTGTGGCTGTTATGTTGCTGTCTTTGATCCCCTCTCTACAGACACACCTGTCTTAAGACAAGTCTTTATAAGAGCAGTTATGTTAGAGCAAGAATTAGCTGCTGACTTAACACATGCTAGCACATAGGTTGCAGGTCTGTACAGCTCTATTGCTCCACAAAAACAACAAGTAGCTACAACTTTCCATGGCTGTTTTTTGCCACCACGTTGAAAAACTGAGGATCCTCCTTCTTTCCTGCTAATTACATTCCAACAAAACATCTTGTTTCAACCCATGCCTGCTTCTACCACCAGGTAGGAATAATTCTGCAAGTCATCAAAAGCAAACATCTTTTATTGCACAGACTTACAAGTGTCAAAGAAAATATTTCTGCATATCGCAGAACACATTTGCAGAGGCATTCGGACATCTACTTACAGATCAGACAACACGGCTTCTGCTTGTTAAAAAATACAAACGTTTTGTCACTGATAGTTAATGATTATCCATAGCTTTTCCTAGCTCTTGTTCTATCAAACAATTTGTCTCCCGGTTTCTCATTTCAGTGAAATATTTTAGATGCCACATTATTCTATTTGAAGAAATTTCAATGTTTTTTCATAGTTTTTTTCTTAGATTCACTATATACAGTGTGTGCGTACACATGCACACACACATTAAGCTTTGTCTCTCCTTGATTCAAGTAATTCTAAATTTTGGTTATCTTAATATAGGATTTGTTCACCTGTCTTAATGACAAAGCACATATATAAACAACTGTGTAATCTACCTTGGAGGAAAATATTAGTGAGTTAAATATTGAACATCTCCCAAGAAAAGCACTTGCTCAAATACAAGAAGGTATTCTGGTAGGAAAAGCTAACAATTGGCTTGACAAAAGGCAGCCAACATTTTCTATTTTTTCCTTGCTTGGCATCTATGGACACAAACAAGACAATAAAATGTGGAGTGGTAAAGCCATAAGATCATGGTCTGTTTTCTAACTAATTTGGCCTTTCAGATGGTGACAGTGAGAAGACACTATACACATAGTAATACAGTAATATAATTACTATCACTATAATGTGATCACATTATTTTAAAATTTAAAAGTGAAAAGGGTTCCTAAATTTCTGCCAAATATGAGATATTAATTACTATATTAAAATATAGAAGAATAAGTGTAAAAATAGTACTGACACATGCTGTCCAAGAAGGAAAGCTCAGTTTCGTTCTTAACCATAGTTTGGATCTCCTAGTTAAATTTATTTATTCTTTGATGTAGAAATGTATCAGTAATGTGACTGTATGACTTTGATGCCATCTTTAAGTATATGTCTTCAGTTACTCTTTTACTGTAGTCTGTATATATTAAGGGAAACTGGATTGGAAGATGAGCATCATTTTAAAATTGAAAGAAGAAACATCAATAACCTGCATTATGCTGAAAGTCAAGGAGCACAGTGGGGAAAAAAGTAACATTAAATATAAACAAGACCAAACTAATGACAACAGGTACCACAATGTGCCTTAGAATTGACAATGAAGGTGTTGTAGTGATGGATAGCTTCTGCCTTTTAGGATCAACCATCAACAGAAAAGGAACAGGCAGCCAAGAAACTATCCCGCTTTGGACACATTCTGGGGTAGGTTCTAATGTTAGGAAAAGTGGAACGAGAAAAGAGGCTGATCAGCATCAACACTGAGGGACTCCTTTACAGTGGCAATAGGTCTTCAGGTTAGGAGACCTGAAAGACCAAGTTAGGGATAGATCATCAAGGAGAAAATCTATGTGGTCACTAGGAGTTGACAGTGATTTAATAGCACATAATCAATCCATCAAGACAGTTTAATTTAATATATTCTGTTTAGGCGCTGCTCAACTCTGAACTAATTTTGAGCGATGCACAGTAAAATCAAATTGAATGAAAATACAATACAATGATATTGAAAGAATTTAAAACAAAAGACAAAACATAAACAACTGATGGAAGTTCTGGCTAACCACACCCACACACAATCCAGCGAGGGCCCCAATCACCCTAATCCAAGACCTTGGACTTCAACCAAGTCTTTAACTCTTTCCAGAATGCCACAGGAGATCAGGGGGTATCTCATTCCAGATCATAATCATCACCTTGAATCACACCTGAAAGAATACTAGAAACCATCACAGCTTGCTTTGCTTAGCTCCCATTTCTAGCCAAGTTTCCACAGAATAATCTTTTAATCTTTTTCATGTTTCCAAGTACTTATGGCTAACTAAATACAGTATATTTCAGCAATGCCTCCAATTTCCCTTGTTCCTTCATTCAGCTGGGATACTAGTACAATATTACTGCAAGAACAACTATCACACCCAATTTTGCAAAAACTCAGCAGCTTTTCTGTCAGATATCTTATCTCTTGACCCATTTACATGCTGGATCAGCAATTGCCTGCTCCTTCAATTCTACTGTGTACTTGTAGCTGCAGGGAAAGCCTTGCCTGATTCGGCAAACTCAGTCCAAACAATCTGCTATGCTCAAAGATGGTACGTACTAATGGGGTAGCTTGCTTTAGCAGCTACAATGTTTTAAGCATGTCCTTCTTTTCTCTGTTATGTTGGACTCATTCTATTTCAAGGGGGATTAAATGAGAGTTTAGTGTTGCTGTTGTTATTTGTAGATATTCACTCTGTCCCCTCAGTTACACAACTCTTTTAATTCAGAAATATTCTCTATTCAGGGTTTTGTTTTTTGTTTTGTTTTTTTGCTATCCCTCGCATTCATCTAGTTAATACTAATTTCCTCAGGAATGATTCATACAGTATACCATTCTCCAGTGCTGGGAAGTTTCTTTTATTCACTGAAACATGCTTATTCATTTCTTCCTCTTCCTTACAATAAAGCCTCTCTAGCTGTTGAGCTGCATTACCTTCTGTAGAGTTCTGACCTTATTCTTCTGATTCTCCAGGACACAATGTTCTGTGAAGTAGAATACATAAGACAACTGGGAAACTGAACATATGCTGAATATCTGAACACTCTTGGTCTATCTAACCCAGACATGTCAAACACAAGGCCTGGGGGCCAGATCCGGCCCGTGAAGTGGTTTCATGTGGCCCACGAAGCCATCCTGGAAACAGTGAGGGAATGGCCCCCACTGCCTTGGCCCTGGCCCAGAGACTCTCCTCCTGCCAGAGACCCTCAGATCTGTCCCACTCCTGCCCAGGCCCCCATAGGCATGATGCGAACGATGTAGAGCTGGCCACGCCCACCCAGTAGGCCATACGCACTCTAGCCACGCCCACCCAGTAGGCCACACCCACCCTGGCCACACCCACCCGGCCCCCTGAGGGCAACCACAATGCTGATGCAGCCCTCAATGAAATTGAGTTTGACACCCCTGATCTAACCCTTACTCTGACTGATAGCAGCACTTTGGGATTTCAAGCAGAGATTTCCAATTCCTAGTCTTGGAGGTCTTTTAAACCAGAGACCCCAATGATTAAGCCTCAGGTCTTTAATGCTCAAGAGATCTTCCATTTCCAGCAACAGCCACTTCAAAGCATTCAAAGTGATCAGTTCACTGGGAAAAGAAACCTGACTGTCTTTTCCCTGGCCATGAGAAAACAGAGCAAAAGAGAAGGACAGAAAGTATGGATAATGATTTTTTATATATATACCAAACCCACCCACCAACATTAACCCAACAGCTGTCTCCCAGAGGATGTAGTTCTTATACTGTATAAACCACTGGCTGCTCTTGTTGCTAATAAAAAGGGCAACTGGTATCACCAGACTACCATTCCGAGAAGGAAAATTAACTTCTTTTCGTTGCTCACTCTCCTCTAACGTTATGCTTTGCTTTCCTGATAGACTTCCAAACTATGCAGTGATACATACCTTAAGAGATTACCTGTTAACAGATTGAAAAGCCTATCTTTCGGAGTGGAAATTGTGCGTGTACCCAACCCTCTATAGGAAAACTGTTCTTCTGTAGAAAGATTGGCTCTATAATCATACTTTTATAATCCTAAAGCAAAATGCTGAATAATTAATACCACACTGGAGAAAATCTGAAGTTTTCTAGTAAGTAAATTTCTTACAGCTTAGGCAATCTGAAATATTAGAAGTATGAAGAAGATGGAACCAAAATAGCTGTATTCGTAGACTTTTCCTCCGTAGTGCTCTCTCACTTTTGTTGTTACTGTGCTGGCTGCCTGTGTTCAGACTGATTCCTGAGAATATTTGTGCTGGGTTATTGATCTAAAGTAGGTTGCCATTTCTTGCAGAATGCAAACATGCTACAATACAACGGAAATGGTAGTTTCAACTTATTTGTAACAATAAATGAACAATGGGCAATAAATGAAAACAATACAACAATAAATGAAAAATAACAGAGACAGAATTAAATGTAACCTGCAATGAAGTTGAAGCTTAACTTTCTTAAGTGTACAAAGGAGGACAAATATATGAAACACCAAGCCCCATCAGGTAGGACTATTGATTGAACTTATTCGATTTCTTTTAACTAATAATGCATATGTATCTAATGTCTTTACATGGAACATGATAATAAACCTCTCAACCCACAGCTTTTACTCCTCTCTCAACTGGCATCCTTTTCTTAACTCCAACCCCAACAAAAGCCAGGGGGAAATTAATAGAAATTGCTGTTAGATAAGGAAAATAAACCTCTTCCCTCCCTTTCATACCATATTTTCTATGATGTTCTCCCATTAGTCACTTCTAACAAAGTGTCAGTATGTATGTATGTATGTATGTATGTATGTACGTACGTACGTACCTGAATGACTGGATATGTTATACTTGAGAATAAAAATATGCCTTTTGTGCGATATGCATGAATTTGAGTGGTGAACAACTCTTGTTCTATGCATAAATCTGTGGATGCAGATATAGTGTTAGGTGTATGAACAAATATTTGAGGATACATACAAGAGATGCCAAATTTTACAGAGACCATACTTTTATACTTAGTTGTTCAAGATATGTTTGAGAGGTCAGAAATTCAAATGTATATAGGGCTCACAAAATTATTCCATCTTATTTACATTTAAATAAAGCTAATTCATGATTATTCCCAGTAAATATATTTTTTTCTTCTGACATTTTAGAGATTACAGGTTGGGAAGGGTAACCTGGATGTGGCTTATACAGCCCTTCCAACAGGGAGTTGCTCAGGATCCTCAGTTGAGGATCCTTGGTTGAAAGTCACAGACATGCATTTGAAGGTTCAGTGGGAATACTGACAACCTCCGTACAATGGCTTGCAGATGAATTGTAGGTTTAAATTTATATCATTTTGAACTGGTTATAGTATAAATACAGTATTATGTGTCATTCTGAAGAGATCTCAGACACAAAATGCTCATATACCGCCTAAAGATTTAGGTAGGAGAGAACATTTCTGCTACTGGACACTCCGCAGGAACATCCCTTGGAGTCTTGATATTGTTTCATCCAAATCCAGATTCTCTTTCTGACTGTAGCTAAGCTAAACTGAGGTGGGAACTAGAGGTTTAAACTATACTGGATTTAATTCTTACCAATAGGGTTGAAATGTTAGAAAGAGTAGAAGTTGTAGAAACCATGGAGGAGTGACCACGTCATACTAGAATTCAGCATAATGCAAGCATAGGTAATTGAACCAAGTCAAACTGCTTTTTGAGACTTTGAGAGGACTGACTTCAAAAAACTAATGGAGAGATTAGGAAAGATTCCCTAGATGGAAATCCTACAGTAAAAAAAATAATAATAAAAAGCTTGGGTAAACTCTGAAACATCATAAAAGCCCAAACAAATGCAATGCCATGAGAAATAAGTGATCCTAGATGAAACCCAGCATGGCTGCATAAAGAACTCTCTGACAAACTGAGAGAAAAAGGGACAAGTATAAAAAAATGGGGAAAGGGTTACATAACCAAAGCACAATACCAGCAAATAACCTGAATCTGCAAGGACAGAGTCAGGAAAGCTAAGGCTCAGAATGAACTAAGACTTGTAAACAAATGCCAAAAATAACAACCACAAAAAAGTTTCTTTCAATATGTAAGGAACTAGAAAAAAATCAAGGAAATGATTGGTCCAGTAATGGAGAAGATTACAAGAAAGTGACAGGCAGTAGGGAGAAAGCAGAACTGTTTAATTCATTCTTGCCTCTGTCTTTACATAAAAGGAAAAATAGTCCAACCTACCAAAGCAGCACTGTGGGAGACAGAACCAGAATGCAGACCAAAATAGGCAAGATATTGGTGAGAAAAATCTATTCACTGCAGATAAGTTCAATTCACCAAGACTAGATGGATTACATCCCAGGGTTCTGAAGGAGCTGGCAAATGTGATCTCAGAAACACCAAACAAAATCTTTCACAGCTCCTATAGCATGGGGGAACTATTATAGGACTGGAAAAGAACTGACTTGGTTCCAATTTCAAAAAAGGGGGGGGGGGAGTGAAACTACAGACCAATCAGTCTGTATTGGCTTCAATACCCAGGAAAATCCTGGAAAAGATAATCAAGAAGCAGATTTGTGAGCAACTAGAAATGAACAAAAGCGATCACCAGAAACCAGCAAGGGTTTGCTAAAAACAGACCATGCCAGAAAACCTCATTGTCTTTTTGGATAAAGTGACTGAATTACTGGATCAGGAAAACACCTTTGTGTACAGTGTTTCCCTGATATACTAATCTTAAGAATTCATTTGTTTGACAAAGTAGACCACAACCTACTTCTTGGTAAGATAGAGGTGGGATAAACAATGCCACCACCACGTGAATTCACAGTTGGCTGACTAACTGCACAGGTATAGAATAGGCAGTATCTGGCTCACAGCAGTAACCTGAGAGAGGGATCTAAGTGGCCTAGTGAACTACCACTTAGGTCTGAGCCAGCAGTGTGCTGCAGTTGCCAAAAAAAGCCAATGCAGTCATAGGCTGCATCAACAGAGGGACAGCATTAAGATCACAAGAAGTAATAGTTTTATACTTTATACTGCATTAGTGAGGCCACATTTAGAATGCTGCATCCAATTCTGGTCACCATGATACAGAAAGGATGATGAGATCCTAGAAAGAGTGCAGAGAAGAGCAAGTAAGATTAGGGGGGTCCACATGATAAATCATATGAGGAATGGTTAAGGAAATTAGTTATATCTAGCCTAACAAAGACAAGAATTAGGAGTGAAGTGATAACTGTCTTCCAGTAAATGAGCAGTTGCCACAGAGAGGTGAACTTATTCTCCAAGGTCCTGAGGGGAAGGCAAGAAGCAATGGATTGAAGTTTGTTAAAGAGAGATCCAACCTGAAACTAAGGAGAAATTTCCTGACCATGAGAACAATTAAACAGTTTGCCTCCTGGATTTTTGGGTGCATCAACACTGGAGATTTTCAAGAAAAGATTGGACAACCATTTGTCTATGATGATGAAAGGTCTCCTGACAAGAACAGGGGATTGGACTACAAGACTTCCAAGTTTCCATCCAGCCCTATGATTCTATAAACATGTACATTAAGGACAGATCATGTTCTCTTCAAAGAAGGGAAGTTTCATGTGTGCATCCACAGTCCACAAAACTGTTTATTAATTTTATCATTTTGACTGTAGAAGTACGAACTGAACAACTGTTTCTAGGTGTAAAAAGCACTACCACAAAAACTCTGTTCTTAATGGCATTTAAAATATCTTCTTTTCTCCCCCAGAAGAAATCTGAAGGGTTGGTTTAATTAAAATATTGTTCTCATATGGATTGTGGACATTTTCATATAGCAATTGTGACTACCTTTGAATGAAGAGGTGTTTGTGTGTGTGTGCATGTGCGTGTGTTGCTACTTAATCTATTCAGCAAGTTTTAACAACTCCCTATTTCTGTTGAAAAGGTAGACTAGGCCTTATTTACATCTTCCTGCTCTTAAGGACTGAGATCTATGAAATATTGATGTTTCCACTCCCTTGGTTATACTGAAAACACAGAATGTTCTTTCAAAATGGGCTGCTGTATCAAGACAACATTGCCTATGATGCTGCAATATAGTAGTGCTATGTGAAGTCTACTAATGTTCAGGTCTCCAGGGGTATAAAGGTACACTCAGTAATAGCCAGAAACATGAATTACCACTAAGAATGACAACGTTCTCTCTTTGATGTTTATTCCCTTAGTAGCTTCATCTGGTACCGGTGCTGTGTTATATGAGATTCTACTTTCTATCCCAGCTATCAGCATGGATGCCTTGAAAACTGAAATTTACACATCACCA